>NC_091283.1:684286739-684587043 GCF_032444005.1 Ranitomeya imitator | reverse complement strand
TCACACTGCCTCCGCCGTGTTTTACAGATGATGTGGTATGCTTTGGATCATGAGCTGTACCACGCCTTCACCATACTTTTCTCTTTCCATCATTCTGGTAGAGGTTGATCTTGGTTTCATCTGTCCAAAGAATGCTCTTCCAGAACTGTGCTGGCTTTTTTAGATGTTTTTTAGCAAAGTCCAGTCTAGCCTTTTTATTCTTGATGCTTATGAGTGGCTTGCACCGTGCAGTAAACCCTCTGTATTTACTTTCATGCAGTCTTCTCTTTATGGTAGATTTGGATATTGATACGCCGACCTCCTGGAGAGTGTTGTTCACTTGGTTGGCTGTTGTGAAGGGGTTTCTCTTCACCATGGAGATTATTCTGCGATCATTCACCACTGTTGCCTTCCGTGGGCGCCCAGGTCTTTTTGCATTGATGAGTTCACCAGTGCTTTCTTTCTTTCTCAGAATGTACCAAACTGTAGATTTTGCCACTCCTAATCTTGTAGCAATTTCTCGGATGGGTTTTTTCTGTTTTCGCAGCTTAAGGAAAGTTTGTTTCACCTGCATGGAGGGCTCATTTGACCACAAGTTTACTTCACAGCAAAACCTTCCAAATGCAAGCACCACACCTCAAATCAACTCCAGACCTTTTATCTGATTAATTGAGAATTACATAACAAAGGGATTGCCCACACCTGTCCATGAAATAGCCTTGAAGTCAATTGTCCAATTACTTTTGGTCCCTTTAAAAACAGGGTAGCACATGTTAAGGAGCTGAAACTCCTAAACCCTTCATCCAATTTTAATGTCGATACCCTCAAATGAAAGCGGAAAGTCTGAATTTCAACTGCATCTGAACTGTTTTGTTTAAAATTCATTGTGGTAATGTCTATAACCAAAATTAGAAAAATTTTGTTTCTGTCCAAATATATATGGACCTAACTGTAATATGGTGCTGTGTGTATATTAGATGGTGAGGACTCTGTACTATATACACAAGCACATCTCTACACTATATAATATACACACTGTTCCATACCATCTATATATATAATCTTTGCAAAATGACCCCAAATGACGTAGGATCATGCGAGACTGCTACATCATCACGGGTTATTGCCACAAAGCATCACAGGGAACAGACCTGGTGAGAGCATCACTAACTCCTGGGCTGGATCCGGGGGCCCCTGGAAGGTGTGTATATGACTATTTTTAATTTTAATTATTTTTTTAACAGGGATATGGTGCCCACACTGCTATATACTACGTGGGCTGTGTTATATACTTCATGGCTGTGCTATATACTACGTGGCTGTGCTATACACTACGTGGGCTGTGCTATATACTACGTGCACTGTGCTATATACTACGTGGACTGTGCTATATACTATGTGGACTGTACTATATACTACGTGGACTGTACTATATACTACGTGAACTGTACTATATACTACATGGCTGTGTTATACACATGGACTGTACTATATACTACGTGGATTGTGCTATATATTATGTGGACTGTATTATATACTACATGGCTGTGCTATATGCTACGTGAGATGTGTTATATGCTACGTGGCTGTGCTATATACTACGTGGGCTGTTATATGTTACATGACTGTGCTATATGCTACGTGGCTGTGCTATATACTATGTGGCTGTGCTATATACTATGTGGCTGTGCTATATACTACGTGGGCTGTTATATGCTACATGGGCTCTGTTATATTTTATGTGGCTGTGCTATATGCTACGTGGCTGTGCTATATACTACGTGGCTGTGTTATATACTATGTGGCTGTGCTATATACTACGTGGGCTGTGTTATATACTATGTGGCTGTGCTATATACTACATGGCTGTGCTATATACGTGGCTGTGTTATATACTACGTGGGCTGTTATATGCTATGTGGCTGTGCTATATACTACGTGGCTGTGCTATATGCTATGTTGTGTTATATACTATTTTGCTGTGCTATATGCTACTTGGGCTGTGCTATATGCTACGTGGCTGTGCTATATGCTACGTGGCTGTGCTATATGCTATGTCGGCTGTTATATGCTACGTTTACTGAACAAGTTCTGTCATACATATTCTAGAATACCCAATGCGTTAGAATCGGGCCAACATCTAATGCTTTATAACACAGTATATGGTGTGGACTCCCCACTACAAATTATATACACAGGCACAACGCCCACTGAACAACAATTATCACATCTCCACAGTATATGCTAGAATATAGTCCACGTAACACTTCACACACACACACACACACACACTGCACAGTACCACTTATTCTGCCCTGTATACTGGGTGTAATTCTCAGTATTTCTACTAAAGCCACATTTCCACGGTCAGTATTTGGTCAGTGTTTTACATCAGTATTTGTAGCCAAAACCATGAGAGGAACAATCAGTGGAAAAGTGTAATAGAAACATGCCACTTCTGTATTTATCACCCACTCCTGGTTGTGGCTTACAAATACTGAAGTAAAATACTGAATGTGTGAATATGGACTTATTCTGTAACTATACACTGTATACGTACATACACTTCTCCTGTCTTGTTGTCGGAGAGGCTGTGTTGCACTTCTGGATTGTCATTATTGGTTTGACTTTTATATTCCTATGGCCAAACAAAAATTAATCTTGGAAAACCTGATAGAGCTGTGGTAGATCCTGCACACTGCGGCGCCATGCACATGTGCCTCCTCAAATAATTCATTTAAAGCACTGATCCAGCATCTTTTTTTATTATACGGCTGGAGTGGTACTTTAAATGGAATTCAGCTGCCCCCTGTCTCATACTCACCTTCCGCTGCCTTCATTGGCTTCCAGCGTTGCTTCGGTTCGTCTCCTGTGAAAAGTGACCTGCTCGCATCTCTAGTGTTTTAATAAGCGGTGCAGAGGTCACTTTTCCGTATAAGTCTATGAGAGCCTTGTTCTGTCCTCTTCCTGGCTCTCATGACCTTGTATTAAGAGTTTGTGATGTAACTTCTGACTTCCAGCTGTCAGAAGCTGTGCTTACAAAATGGTGCAGTGGGACTGGAGTGGTGCTGAGAAGTGGGGAAGACGTCGGAGGGTGAGGATATCCCTGGGGCTAGGGGGCTTACACTTGAAGCGCCACTCCAGCGCTGAAAAAAAAACCTACTGAATTAAGTAAATAAAAGTCCACTGATTGGGATGTGACGTGTTATAATAAGTGGGTTGGTGGGATTTGTGTGGCAGGGCTGGTTTTTGTTGTCCCAATCCAGACCTGTAGGGCGCTCACTCCTTTTAGTATCTTAAGTTATTATGATTATACATTTTTATAGCGCCATTTATTCCATGGCTCTTTACATGTGAATACGGGGCAAATATAGACAAATACATTAAACATGAGCAGATAACAAGGCACACGAGTACATAAGGAGGGAGGACCCTGCCCGCGAGGGCTCACAGTCTGCAGGGGGTGGGTGAGGATACACTAGGAGAGGGAAGAGCTGGCTGTGCGGCTGTTCAGTAGGTTCAGTAAGTTACATGTTATTCTGCAATGTCTTTTTTATTATCCATACATGTCCCCTCTGAATAGTAAAATGCTGCAGAATACGTTGGCACTATAGAAAATTATTATTATGTGGTGCTCATACTGTATATCGGAGGCTATGCTGTGGATCAAACTGTGTATAGGGGGCTATGTGCGTGCTCATTCTGTATTTAGGAGGCTATGTGAGGGATAACACTGTATATAGGAGGCTATGCGGGAGTTCAACCTGTATATGGGGGTCTATGTGGGAGCTTATACTGCATATAGGATGCTATGTGAGGACTCAAACTGTATATAGGGAATATATGGAGACTCATACTGTATATAGAGGCTATCTGAGGACTTACACTATATATAGGGGGCTACAGTGCCTACAAGTAGTATTCAACCCCCTGCAGATTTAGCAGGTTTACACATTTGGAATTAACTTGGCATTGTGACATTTGGACTGTAGATCAGCCTGGAAGTGTGAAATGCACTGCAGCAAAAAAGAATGTTATTTCTTTGTCTATTTTTTTTTTTAAATTGTGAAAAGTCTTTTCAGAGGGTCATTTATTATTCAACCCCTCAACCCACCAGAATTCTGTTTGGTTCCCCTAAAGTATTAAGAAGTAGTTCAGGCACAAAGAACAATGAGCTTCACATGTTTGGATTAATTATCTCTTTTTCCAGCCTTTTCTGACTATTTAAGACCCTCCCCAAACTTGTGAACAGCACTCATACATGGTCAACATGGGAAAGACAAAGGAGCATTCCAAGGCTATCAGAGACAAGATCGTGGAGGGTCACAAGGCTGGCAAGGGGTACAAAACCCTTTCCAAGGAGTTGGGCCTACCTGTCTCCACTGTTGGGAGCATCATCCGGAAGTGGAAGGCTTATGGAATTACTGTTAGCCTTCCACGGCCTGGACAGCCTTTGAAAGTTTCCTCCCATGCCAAGCCCAGGCTTGTCCGAAGAGTCAAGGCTAACCCAAGGACAACAAGGAAGGAGCTCCGGGAAGATCTCATGGCAGTGGGGACATTGGTTTCAGTCAATACCATAAGTAACGTACTCCACCGCAATGGTCTCCGTTCCAGACGAGCCCGTAAGGTACCTTTACTTTCAAAGCGTCATGTCAAGGCTCGTCTACAGTTTGCTCATGATCACTTGGAGGACTCTGAGACTGACTGGTTCAAAGTTCTCTGGTCTGATGAGACCAAGATCGAGATCTTTGGTGCCAACCACACACGTGATGTTTGGAGACTGGATGGCACTGCATACGACCCCAAGAATACCATCCCTACAGTCAAGAATGGTGGTGGCAGCATCATGCTGTGGGGCTGTTTCTCAGCCAAGGGGCCTGGCCATCTGGTCCGCATCCATGGGAAGATGGATAGCACGGCCTACCTGGAGATTTTGGCCAAGAACCTCTGCTCCTCCATCAAGGATCTTAAGATGGGTCGTCATTTCATCTTACAACAAGGCAACGATCCAAAGCACACAGCCGAGAAAACCAAGGCCTGGTTCAAGAGGCAAAAAATCAAGGTGTTGCAGTGGCCTAGTCAGTCTCCTGACCTTAACCCAATTGAAAACTTGTGGAAGGAGCTCAAGATTAAAGTCCACATGAGACACCCAAAGAACCTAGATAACTTGGAGAAGATCTGCATGGAGGAGTGGGCCAAGATAACTCCAGAGACCTGTGCCGGCCTGATCAGGTCCTATAAAAGACGATTATTAGCTGTAATTGCAAACAAAGGTTATTCCACAAAATATTAAACCTACGGGTTGAATAATAATTGACCCACACTTTTATGTTTAAAATTTATAAAAATTTAACTGAGCAACAAAACTTTTTGGTTTATAAGATTTATGCATCTGTTAATAAATCCTGCTCTTGTTTGAAGGCTCTAACTTATTTGCATCTTATTAAACCTGCTAAATCTGCAGGGGGTTGAATACTACTTGTAGGCACTGTATAGTGTTTACAGGGGGGGCTATGTAAGGTTTATATTGTATACATTGGGCACACACTGTATACAGAGATGCTATGTGGGGCACATAATGTATATAGGAGCTTTGTTGGAGCTCAGTGCATATAACATTATTTAGAGGTATCATACTTTATATAGAGAATCTATGTATGTGCTCATACTGCATGTAAGGGGCTATGTGGGACTCAAGCTGTATATAGAGAAGCTATGTGAGGGCTCAGGTTCAATATTGTGGGCTGTGTGTGGGTTTTTACGGTATATAAGGGCTGTGTGGGGGCTCATACTGTATATAGAGGGTGTGAGAAGCTGGCCTTGTTCTAAAGACTGTTGGACAAATGGACGTAAAGAGGAATCCATGACTCTAAGGGATGCAGACTTTTTCCAGCATGGAGCACTGGTTACGTTAATCTCATTGTTGTGTTCTATTAGAGATTTGCTTGCTCTTCAGTTCAGCCTCAGGAATCAATATTTCTATTCAGTGACAGTAAGCAGAGTAAGACATGCAGGCTGGATCTTATGCATACATAAAGTCAGACCCAAGATTGGTAATCAAGGAAAGCAATAATATCCATTAAGGTACCGTTACAGTAAACGATTTACCAACGATCACGACCAGCGATACGACCTGGCCGTGATCGTTGGTAAGTCGTTGTGTGGTCGCTGGAGAGCTGTCACACAGACAGCTCTCCAGCGACCAACGATGCCGAAGTCCCCAGGTAACCAGGGTAAACATCGGGTTACTAAGCGCAGGGCCGCGCTTAGTAACCCGATGTTTACCCTGGTGTTATGAATAGGTAATTCAGAACCACAATGGACCTTGAAGTTCAGAGCACACAAAGTGACCTGACAATAACCAAAAAACATAGCACGAGCTCTGAGACGTGGGAACTCTGCTGACCGCAATTCCTAATCCTATCACACCACACTAGAGGTAGCCGTGGATTGCGCCTAACGCTCCCTATGCAACTCGGCACAGCCTGAGAAACTACCTAGCCCTGAAGATAGAAAAATAAGCCTACCTTGCCTCAGAGAAATTCCCCAAAGGAAAAGGCAGCCCCCCACATATAATGACTGTGAGTTAAGATGAAAATACAAACACAGAGATGAAATAGATTTAGCAAAGTGAGGCCCGACTTACTGAATAGACCGAGGATAGGAAAGATAGCTTTGCGGTCAACACAAAAACCTACAAACAACCACGCAGAGGGGCAAAAAGACCCTCCGCACCGACTAACGGTACGGAGGTGCTCCCTCTGCGTCTCAGAGCTTCCAGCAAGCAAGAAAAACCAAAATAGCAAGCTGGACAGAAAATATAGCAAACAAAAGTAACACAAGCAGAACTTAGCTTATGCTGGGAGACAGGCCACAGGAACGATCCAGGAGGAAGCAAGACCAATACTAGAACATTGACTGGAGGCCAGGATCAAAGCACTAGGTGGAGTTAAATAGAGCAGCACCTAACGACTTAACCTCATCACCTGAGGAAGGAAACTCAGAAGCCGCAGTACCACTCACATCCACCAACGGGAGCCCATAGACAGAATCAGCCGAAGTACCACTTGTGACCACAGGAGGGAGCTCGACCACAGAATTCACAACACCCGGGTTACCATTGTAAATGTAAAAAAAAAAAAAAAAAAAAACATAATTACATTCCGGTGTCTGTCACATCTCCCGGCGTCACCTTCTCGCACTGACTGTCAGCGCCGGCCGGCCGTAAAGCAGAGCACAGCGGTGACGTCATGACATCACCGCTGTGCTCTGCTTTACGGCCGGCGCACACAGTCAGTGCGGGAAGCTGACGGCGGGGGATGTGACAGTCACCGGAATGTGAGTATGTTGTTTTTTTTTTACTTTTACAATGGTAACCAGGGTAAATATCGGGTTACTAAGCGCGGCCCTGCGCTTAGTAACCCGATGTTTACCCAGGTTACAAGTGAACACATCGCTGGATCGGCGTCACACACGCCGATCCAACGATGACAGCGGGTGATCCAGCAACGAAATAAAGTTCTGGCCTTCTAGCTCCGACCAGCGATGTCACAGCAGGATCCTGATCGCTGCTGCATGTCAAACACAACAAGATCGCTATCCAGGACGCTGCAAAGTCACGGATCGCTATCGTTCTTGTTCAAAAGTTGCTCAGTATGAAGGTACCTTTACTCTAGTTAGTTTCTCAGGGGCCTCAAGCCATTGTTCCCCTAGTCATTAGTCCCTTTGTGTGGATGGGGATAGTAGACCCAGAAGAGCCATCACCACAGGGGTCTCACATGTAGTCCCAGGTGATGGGTTCTATGTGAGGAAAATACCTCCACCAATGCAGTTAGCTTTTAGGGGGAGGGTGTGAACACTTCTGCCCATTCAGAGGGCTGATCCCAGGGAGAGAAAACAATAAGTCACATGTTTAATGGGGGGAGTTGATGAGGGGCAAGGATCTGTTGGGGTGGTCCTGGTCCCCTTGTATGGATGGCCTATGGAGATCGGAGACTGGTTGCCAGCTGGAGATTTATACAAGTGCAACAGTTTCAATATCTATCCTCTGAATGTGAAGAACTATCTTAAGGACTGTTGCCAACTGGAGCAAGAGACATAAGCTACGGTTGTGGTATCGACCATGAACTCTGACTATAGACAAAACTGGAGGGAGATACAAAAGCTGTGGACTAACCAAAAGTTGAAAGACAATGGGTATCGCCTTGCATGGCGGAGTGGAGCTATAGGCCCCAGGATGGGATCTTGTGGACTGGAAATATTGCGTTGTGACCATCTACCTGGAATTCCTGTAAGCCCATTGGATGTAAGGAATAAAAAAAGTTACATTGTTAACCTGCCTAGGTGATTATTGCAACCCACAACCTCAGATATTCATAGAGGCCTCATCATGTTTGTGTTGAGATCTATGTTTTATGGTCCTGATGTCTTGGTGGAAGCCTTCTCCTTGTTCTTCACTGAAAGCTCCAAGATTGCAGGGGAAGTTGTTCAAGTAGCTATGCGGGAAATGCAATTTGACACTCATGTTTGCTTTGAACAGCAATAAAAAAAAATTTGAAGTAAAAGATTATCATTTTTGGGCCTAAAGCTTCCAAGAAAGTCTGTAATCACGTCAGAAAAAAAGCAGTCCAAGCATCCTTTTCTATGGTTTTCATGGTATTAAGGAATTCTCCGTCATTGATTTGAAGCGTAATTGGCAGGCCATCAAAAATGCTAGCTTTCAACTTCTCATGTGAAAGAGAAAGAAATGTAGTACAGATGTACTTGAAGCACTCACCATCTCGATCCAAGTCCCTAATGAAGTGTTTCATGAGTCCCAATTTTATATACAGTGGGGGTAAACAACACTTTCTGAGGATTAACAAGTGTTAATTCTTGATATTTTCACCGATTTTACATTTCTTCCTAGCAGGCCATTCTTTCCTTGAATAATGTTCTGCTTTTGCTCTGCTATCCCAAAGGCAAAAGATTCATGGACATTTTCTACATCTGCTTTGTTGTTCTAGAAGAATCAATATAACCTTCAGGTCACCACATGAAATCCAGTAATGATCATTATAGTTGATTTTTTTTTTTTTTTGAGAGAATGGTTCTCATGCATTTATAAGTTTCTTCCATATTTACTAAGTGAGTAATAGAAATGGAAGTTAGTTTATATTTCTGTTTGAAAACTAGGTACTTTATAGGCACTGAAGCACCTTTTGCTCTATGGACCAGTGAGCATTATGGACCTGATCATATTTGTCTTTTTTTCTCGTCTTAACAAGTACACTCCCCTGATGATATCTATTTATTGAGAAAAAGACATGTCAAGAGGGAATATATTCTGGGGTTTAGATCATGAGTGCTACACTTACTATGTGTAGTAAGTACTAAGTACTTCCCTTATTAGGGCAGGCGCACATGCATAGGGCACAGCAGGGCAGATAGACTGGACCAACCGCTCAAGACAGATGAAATCCCATTGGATGTGACGTCCCTAAAAGCTCAAATGGGTGAGATACATGCTTGTTTTCCACTTGTTTTTGCACTATGACACTTTCAACCTGTTTTTATCCTGCTAGTTGATATATAGGCTTGAGGGGTAAGGGTCTTTCCCTTTCTGACCATGATTACATGATAGTTTTATCTTTATTATTAAAAGTTATGTTTTAAGGAATCTTTCTCTTTGAATTGCTAATAAAAAGCCTTCATTCATCAATTAGACAACTGCCACATTCTATTGGCTCAATAACTCCTTTGACGATGATGCAGTATAAATCTCCTCGTCAATATGGAAATATTTCAGAAGATCTTTCTCTCTTTTAAAATACATAAATGTGGTACCGGGAGCCAACATATTATTTTCCTCTAGCCTTGAACCAAGTAAGTGATGAGGACTTCAGCAGATCAAGACCAGGTCTTTCAACTTAGTTTAAGTAAATGGCTGACACATTCAGGCATCAACTTATGAGGCCACAAAATACACTGCTCAAAAAAATAAAGGGAACACTTAAACAACAGAATATAACTCCAAGTAAATCAAACTTCTGTGAAATCAAACTGTCCACTTCGGAAGCAACACTGTTTGACAATCAATTTCACATGCTGTTGTGCAGATGGAATATACAACAGATGGAAATTATTGGCAATTATCAAGACACCCTCAATAAAGGAGTGGTTCTGCAGGTGGGGACCACAGACCACATCTCAGTGCCAATGCTTTCTGGCTGTTTTGGTCACTTTTGAATGTTGGTTGTGCTTTCACACTCGTGGTAGCATGAAACAAACTCTACAACCCACACAGGTGGCTCATCCAGGATGGAACCTGAATGCGAGCTGTGGCAAAAAGGTTTGCTGTGTCTGTTAGCCTAGTGTCCAGAGGCTGGAGGAGCTAACAGGAGAGAGGCCAGTACACCAGGAGACATGGCGGGGGCCGTAGGAGGGCAACAACCCAGCAGCAATATTGCTACCTCAGCCTTTGTGCAAGGAGGAACAGGAGGAGCACTGCCAGAGCCCTGCAAAATGACCTCCAGCAGGCCACAAATGTACATGTGTCTGCACAAACGGTTAGAAACCGACTCCATGAGGATGGTCTGAGTGCCTGACGTCCACAGATGGGGGTTGTACTCACAGACAAACACCGTGCAGGATAGAACACCAGGATTGGCAAATTTGCCACTTACGCCCTGTGCTCTTCACAGATGAAAGCAGTTTCACACACTGGGCACATGTGACAGATGTGACAGAGTCTGGAGACGCCGTGGAAAGCTATCTGCTGCCTGCAACATCCTTCAGCATAACCGCTTTGGCAGTGGGTCAGTAATGGTGTGGGGTGGCATTTCTTTGGAGGGCCGCACAGCCCTCCAAGTGCTCGCCCAGAGGTAGCCTGATTGCCATTAGGTACTGAGATGAGATCCTCAGACCCCTTGTGAGACCATATGCTGGTGCGGTTGGCCCTGGGTTCCTCCTAATTCAGCACAATGCCAGACCTCATGTGGCTGGAGTGTGTCAGCAGTTCCTGCAAGATGAAGGCAATGAAGCTATGGACTGGCCTGCCCGTTCCCCAGACCTGAATCCGATTGAACACATCTAGGACATCATGTCTCTATCCACCAGCAGACTGTCCAGGAGTTGGTGGATGCTTTAGTCTAGGTCTGGGAAGAGATCCCTCAGGAGACCATCCGTCGCCTCATAAGGAGCATGCCCAGGCGTTGTATGGTAGGGAGGTCAAACAGGCACGTGGAGACCACACACAATACTGAGCATTATTTTGACTTGTTTTAAGGACATTACATTCCACTTTAATTTTGCGTGTGACTCCAAATCCAGACCTCCATTGGTTAATAAATTTGATTTCCATTGATGATTTTTGTGTGCTTTTTTTGTCAGCACATTCAACTTTGTACAAAACAAAGTATTCAATGAGAATATTTAATTCATTCAGATCTAGGTTGTGTTATTTGAGTGTTCCCTTTATTTTTTCGAGCAGTGTATTGGTGTCCTTGGAAAAAGTGGACTGACAGAATTCATTATCCTCAGAAATTTCTCAAGTAGTGTAGATCGGTACAAGAACTTAGTCGCTGTGACCAACAAGTCTTAGAGCGGAGGAGAGGTTTGGGTACTGGATGGAAGATTTTGATTTTTTCTTTGTGTTCGTCTGTAATATTTACCATGCAGAATTAATTTCAGTCTATTGGTTCGGCCCTCCAGAAAAGTCAGCTTCTCTCATGTGGCCCCTTGGGAAAATTTGCCCTACTCAGCTCTAAAGGTACCTTCACACTAAACGACGCTGCAGCGATCCAGACAACGATCCGGATCGCTGCAGCGTCGCTGTTTGGTCGCTGGAGAGCCGTCACACAGACCGCTCTCCAGCAACCAACGATGCCGGTAACCAGGGTAAACATCGGGTTACTAAGCGCAGGGCCGCGCTTAGTAACCCGATGTTTACCCTGGATACCATCCTAAAAGTAAAAAAAAAAAAAAACGCTTCATACTTACCTTCCGCTGTCTGTCCCCGGCGCTGTGCTTCTCTGTACTGGCTGTGAGCACAGCGGCCGGAAAGCAGAGCGGTGACGTCACCGCTCTGCTTTCCGGCCGCTGTGCTCACAGTGAGTGCAGGAAAGCACAGCGCCGAGGGACAGACAGCCGAAGGCAAGTATGTAGTGTTTGTTTTTTTTCTTTTAGGATGGTAACCAGGGTAAACATCGGGTTACTAAGTGCGGCCCTGCGCTTAGTAACCCGATGTTTACCCTGGTTACCAGCGAAGACATCGCTGAATCAGTGTCACACACGCCGATTCAGCGATGTCAGCGGGAGAGCCAGCGACCAAAGAAAGTGCTGGCCTTCTAGCCCCAACCAACGACATCACAGCAGGATTCTGATCGCTGCTGCGTGTCAAACTGAACGATATCGCTAGCGAGGTAGCTGCAACGTAACGGATCGCTAGCGATATCGTTTAGTGTGAAGGTACCTTAAGAAATCCAGAGCTTTTTAGACAGTGTGTGACCTTTTAACTGTTGGACAGTAGTATAAATTCCAGGGACTCCTCATACCATGTGTTTGATGAGATGTGGCTGCATGTTGTATATGTGTACCGTGTTAGGGTGTGAAAAAGGGCAGTGTGAAGTCAAAAGAAGATATGTAAAGTTACACTGCTATCTGGACCAGATGAAGAAAAAAAGCCATGAGAAAGGCTAATCAGAGAAGATGCAACCTATAAGTTACCTGCATCTAAGGGTGCATCTACATTGGCCTTTACCCGACTGCCAATCACATATATAGAGCCTATATCAAAAGTCTTTTATAACCTATTAGCACAGGCAGACTACACTGCCGTGAGCACAAAACTATCATTAACATGATTGACCTACTGTATGTGCATAAAATAGCAATGTTATTAGCACCACATGTCCTGTTTAGACTGGATGATGTGCTGCCGAGAACAATATTTAACCCCTTAGTGACCGAGCCAATTTGGTACTTAATGACCGAGCCAATTTTTACAATTCTGACCACTGTCACTTTCTGAGGTTATAACTCTGGAACGCTTTAACGGATGCCGCTGATTCAGATATTCTTTTTTTGTGACATATTGTACTTCATGATAGTGGTAACATTTATTCGATATTACCTGCGATTATTTATGAAAAAAACGGAAATATGGCAAAATATTTTAAAATTTAGCAATTTTCAAACTGTATTTTTATGCCCTTAAATCAGAGAGATATGTCACAAAAAATAGTTAATAAATAACATTTCCCACATGTCTACTTTACATCAGCACAATTTTAGAAACAAATTTTTTTTGTTGTTGTTAGGGAATTAAAAGTGTTAAAAGTTGACCAGCAATTTCTCATTTTTACAACACCATTTTTTTTTTAGGGACCACATCACATTTGAAGTCATTTTGAGGGGTCTATATGATAGAAAAGAACCAAGTGTGACACCATTCTAAAAACTGCACCGCTTAAGGTGCTCAAAACCACATTCAAGAAGTTTATTAACCCTTTACGTGCTTCACAGGAACTGAAACAATGTGGAAGGAAAAAATGAACATTTAACTTTTTTTTTCAAACATTTTACTTCAGAACCATTTTTTTTATTTTCACAAGTGTAAAAACAGAAATTTAACCATAAATTTTGTTGTGCAATTTCTCCTGAATACGCCGATACCCCATATGTGGGGGTAAACCACTGTTTGGGTGCACCGCAGAGCTTGGAAGAGAAGGAGTACTGTTTGACTTTTTCATTGTAGAATTGGCTGGAATTGAGATCGGATGTCATGTCGCGTTTGGAGAGCCCCTGATGTGCCTAAACAGTAGAAACCCCCTACAAGTGACACCATTTTGGAAACTAGACCCCTTAAGGAACTTATCTAGATGTGTGGTGAGCACTTTAAACCCCCAGGTGCTTCACAGAAATTTATAAAGTAGAGCCATGAAAATAAAAAATCTTTTTTTTTTCCTCAAAAATGACTTTTTAGCCTGCAATTTTTTATTTTCTCAAGGGTAACAGGAGACATTGGACCCCAAAATCTGGTGACCAGTTTGTCCTGAGTATGCGGATACCCCATATGTGGGGGGGCACTGTTTTGGCACCCATCGGGGCTCGGAAGGGAAGGAGCGCCGCTTGGAATGCAGACTTTGAAGGGATGGTCTGCGGGCATCATGTTGCATTTGCAAAGCTCCTGATGTACCTAAACAGTAGAACCCCCCCAAAAGTGACCCCATTTTGGAAACTAGACCCCCCAAAGAGCATATCTAGATGTGTGGTGAGCACTACGAACCCTCAACTGCTTCACAAAAGTTAATAATGTAGAGCCATGAAAATAAAAAAAATCATTTTTTTCCACAAAAATGATTTTTCACCCCCAAATTTTTACTTTCACAAGGGTAACAGGAGAAATTGGACCCCCAAAACTTGTGTCCAATTTGTCCTGAGTATGCTGGTACCCCATGTGTGGGGGGGACCACTGTTTGGGCGCACGGCAGAGCTCGGAAGGGAAGGTGCGCCGTTTTGGAATGCAGACTTTGATAGGATGGTCTGCGGGTGTTATACTACTATTGCAGAGCCCCTGATGTACCTAAACAGTAGTAACCCCCCAACAAGTGACCCCATTTTGGAAACTAGATCCCCCAAGAAACTTATCTAGATGTGTGGTGAGAACTTTGAATGCCCAAGGGCTTCACAGAAGTTTATAATGCAGAGCCGTGAAAATAAAAAAATATATTTTTCCACAAAAAAAGATATTGTAGCCCCCAAGTTTTTACTTTCACAAGGGTAACAGGAGAAATTGGACCCCAAAAGTTGTTGTCCAATTCATCCCAAGTACGCTGATGCCCCATATGTGGTGGTAAACCACTGTTTGGGCGCACGGCAGAGCTCAGAAGGGAGGGAGCACCTTTGACTTTTTGAGCGCAAAATTGACTGTCGTGTTTGGAGACCCCCTGATGTACCTAAACAGTGGAAACCCCGCAATTATAACTCCAACCCTAACCCCAACACACCCCTAACCCTAATCCCAACCCGATCCATAATCCTAACCACAACCCTAATGATAATCACAACCCTAACCCTAAAACAACCCTAATCTCAACCCTAACCATAACCCTAATCAAAACCTTAAATCCAACACACCCCTAATCCTAACCTCAACCCTAACCTCAAACCTAACCCTAATCCCAATACACCCCTAACCTTAACCCTAATCCCAATCTTAACCCTAATCCCATGCGTAACCCTAATGCCAACCCTTACCCTAATACCAACCCTAGTACAAACCTTAACCCTAATCCCAACTCTAACCCTAACTTCAGTCGCAACCCTAGCCCTAACTTTAGCTCCAACCCTAACCTTAAATTTAGCCCCAACCATAACCCTAACTTTAGCCCCAACCCTAACCCTAGCCCAACCCTAACCCTAACTTTAGCCCCTAACCCTAAGGCTTCTTTCACACTTGTGTTGTGTGGCATTCGTCGCAATCTGTCGTTTTGGACAAAAAACGGATCCTGCAAATGTGCCCGCAGGATGCGTTTTTTGCCCATAGACTTGTATTGCCGACGGAATGTGACGGATGGCCACACGTCACGTCCATCGTGCACTGGATCCGTTGTGTTTTGGCGGACTGTCGTCACAGAAACGTTCAATGCAACATTTTTTGTATGTCGCATCCACCATTTCCGACCGCACATGCGTGGCCATAATTTCACCCCTCACTCCTCCCTAGGACATAGACTGGGCAGTGGATGCATTGAAAAACTGCATCCGCTGCTCACGTTGTGCACAATTTTCAGAACGTGCGTCGGTACCTCGGGCCGACGCATTGCGACGGCCCCGCACCGACGCAAGTGTGAAAGAAGCCTAACCCTAATTTTAGCCCCAACCCTAACCTTAAATTTAGCCCCAACCCTAACCCTAAATTTAGCCTCAACCCTAACCCTAGCCCTAAATTTAGCCCCAACCCTAGCCCTAAATTTAGCCCCAACCCTAGCCCTAAATTTAGCCCCAACCCTAACCCTAAATTTAGCCCCAACCCTAACCCTAAATTTAGCCCCAACTCCTCCAGCTGCCGGCCGGCGGGCACACTGCGCATGCACCCGCCATTTATTGGCTGGAACAAGATGGCGGCGACCATCGGGAGCCACGAGGAGCACCGGGGGAGACAGGTGAGTATCGGGGGGCTATCAGGGACCCCATTTCTCTGTCCTCTGATGTGCGATCACATCGGATGACAGAAATTAAATGGAAAATCACTTTTTTTTGTGACCGCCGGTAAACGGTTAATTACCGGCGATCGCAACCCGGGGGTCGGTAAAACCCCCCCGAATCATGCTCTCTGGGGTCTCGGCTACCCCCGGCAACCAAGACCCCAGAGAAAATCCGACTCTGGGGGGCGCTATTCACTTTTACCACAGTGCCGTTAACTAACGGCGCTGTGGTTTAAGTACCCTTAACTGCCACTGTTAAATGGCGTATCGGATTGCCTTTCCAGACATCTGGAGATATTACTTGGCTGTGCACCTTAGAAGGATACCAACTTGGGCCTCCTTGTGGGCTTATAGCAAATAGGTAGAAATCGAGAAACTTTGGATGGCTCCAGTGCATCCCAATTCATTGCTATGGGGAGATGGGAGTACATGCCCCTCAATGCCTCTACTGGGCTCTATGGCATTTACAATGAAAATTTGGAGGATAAGCAGCAAGGCCTTTCCCAAGTCCCCTATGATCTCCTTCCTTTTTACACCCTCTATACCTGATAGTATTACTGCAGCTATGACAGAACCATGGCTTCAAGCACAATTATTTTATTACGTGGATATTGTAGACCCCTTTAATAGAAATATTTTTCCTTTTCAGTCTCTTCGAGAGCGGTTTAAACTCCCACTTAGGACCTACTTCTCATACTTAAAAATCCGCCACCTGACTTTAACTTTATATAAAACACAACGTTCTCCACCCCCACTGTTAGGGCTAGCGGAACGCACCGAGAAAATAGAGATGTTTATTATGAAAGGTGCGTTCGCAGCCCGGGGTCCACCGTGCAGGAGGAACCTGCTGCTAGCGAATGGCGGCACTGTTAGGCGGTATAGGCTAACTCTGTTACTCCACAGAGTAGCCATAAAAGGGAAGCACTGCGCCCTGTTAGCCTCACAGGAGCACAAGCTTACTGCCAAGCTGATAGCAGTCAGTGGATATGCAACATGCAATCTCCTCACCGGAGGTGTTGGTATTTAAGGGGCTTATTTCAGCCGGGTCCCTGAACACACTCATACATAACCACACTGGCGCAAAGCACATATATGAATTGACACTAGCGCATGGCCGTGCGGCCATGCGAGCCTTAAATAGCCGCAGCACGTTTAGGACCTTTGAAAGAAGGACCAATGGGGAGCTGCAGTACCTGAGCATGTGACCCCAGATCTCCACTGATAGATCTTGCCCTGGGCATGCTCAGAGTGCAAAGCAGGATTTAGTACTAGCACCTACAAGGACCTTAGCTGCAGTATCTGATCATGTGACCCTCGATCTCCACTGAGAGATCTTACTCTGGGCATACTCAGAATGTGAAAAGCAGGACTTAGCCCCAGAAGCGTCCGCTCGCCGCTGCCCAGCACTGACTTCAATGGCAGAACCAGGAAATGCAGCAGTAACTCTTAGCGCAGAGTCAGACTGAGCGAGATGCTGGGATCGACGTCTCCGCTGAGCAGGCTCCGCTGCAGCAGGAGAATGGGAGACCGCAGGGGAGACGGCCCGAGATTCCCCCTGTGCAGAGGCAGGAACTCGACCCCTAACATTACCCCCCCTGCTAGGGCCCCCCTCCTTGGGCCTCGCTACGTTTGAAGGCAGCAATGAGCTGCGGAGCCCGAATGTGCTCAGCAGGCTCCCAGGACCTGTCCTCAGGACCATAACCCTTCCAGTCCACCAAATAAAATTTTTTGCCACGTACCACCTTACACCCCAAAATAGCGTTTACCTCGTAATCGTCCGTAGACGAACCCGATGTCCCAGCAGATGACTTGGAAAACCGGGACATAAATACGGGTTTCAAGAGGGACACATGAAAGGTGTCGGTGATACCCAGGCGTGGCGGAACGGCCAAACGATAGACCACAGGATTAACCTGTTCGAGGACCTTGAAGGGGCCCAAGTAGCGAGGAGCAAACTTAGTGGACTCAACTCGCAGCCTGATGTTATGGGCGGAGAGCCACACCAAGTCGCCAGGAGCAAAGGTCGGAGCGGGGCGCCGATGTGCATCGGCGGAGGACCTCATTCTCTCCTTGGAGGCCCGAATGGCATCCTGAGTGCGGTCCCAAATATCCTGTGCCTCCACAGCCCAGTCTGCCACCCTGAAGTCGGCGGAAGACACGGGCATAGGCACAGGTACCCACGGATGCTGACCATAGTTGAGGAGGAATGGGGTTTGTCCAGTGGAGTCGGCTACGGCATTGTTCAGTGCAAACTCTGCCCACGATAGCAAGGATGCCCAGCCATCCTGCCTGGCTGAAACAAAATGTCGCAGGTATGTGACCAAGGTCTGGTTGGCCCTCTCTACCAACCCATTCATCTCGGGATGATATGCTGAAGAGAGATTTAATTCAATGCTGAGAAGACGACAAAGCTCTCTCCAGAACCGAGACGCAAACTGGGGACCCCGGTCACTGATAATTTTGTCTGCCATACCATGTAGGCGGAAGATGTGTTTTATGAACAACACTGCCAAGGCCCGTGCAGAAGGTAACCGTGGTAGCGGCACCAAATGCACCATTTTTGAGAAATGATTGGTGATGACCCAAATGATGGTACAGCCGCGAGACTTGGGTAAACCCACAACAAAGTCCATCCCGACCATCTCCCAGGGCCTACCTGCCACCAGCAAGGGATAGAGTAACCCAGCTGGCCTTTGACGAGGAGATTTATTTTTGGCGCAGTAGACACACGCCTGAATATAATCTCTGACATCCCAGACCATATGCGGCCACCAGTACGTCCTCGCCAGCAGCTCAGATGTCATCTTTGTCCCAAAGTGTCCACCCACCCTGGACGTATGAGCCCAAGAGAGAACCTATGGTCGCAAATTAATGGGCACAAAGGTCTTGCCCGGAGGCAAAGACTCTTGCGAAACCGGTGCTATGGTTCTCAGGCTCTCTGAATGGACAATAAGCCGAGGCTCCCCCTCCTCCTCCTCAGATGACACAACAGAGCGAGAGAGAGCGTCAGCACGAATGTTCTTCTCCCCAGCGAGATAATAAAGGGTGAAGTGGAACAGGGAGAAGAACAAGGACCATCTGGCCTGGCGAGAATTTAGCCGCTGGGCTGTTTGCAGATATAACAAATTTTTGTGGTCCGTGAAGACTTGAAAGGGAAAACGAGCCCCCTCCAAGAGATGTCTCCATTTCGAAAAGGCCAGCTTCATCACTAGCAACTCCCTGTCCCCAATGGAATAATTCCTCTCCGCAGGTGTGAAGGTCTTGGAGAAGAAGAAGCATGGATGCTTCCGACCTTGAGCATCCTTTTGGAAGAGGACTGCTCCTGCACCAACAGAAGAGGCATCCACCTCCATTCTGAACGGCTTATCAACATCGGGACGATGTAGGATGGGAGCGCTAGCAAAACGGGACTTAATAGAAGAAAAGGCCCTGGAGATCTCTTCAGACCACAATTTGGGATTTGCTCCCTTCTTGGTGAGGGCTACCAAGGGAGCTACCAAAGTTGAGAAGTGGGGAATGAACTGGCGATAATAATTAATGAACCCCATAAAGCACTGCACCACTTTAAGAGAATGGGGTTCTTGCCAGTCCATCACAGCCTGTAGTTTGGCAGGATCCATAGCCAATCCCTGGGTGGAGATGATATAGCCCAGGAAAGGTAAAGACTCCTGCTCAAACATACACTTCTCCAACTTTGCATAGAGAGAATTTACCCGTAAGAGGTCGAGGACTCTGCCAACATCTCTCCGGTGGGAGTCAATATCATCCAGATAGACTACGACCGAGGTGGAAAGCATATCCCGGAAGATGTCGTTGACAAAGTCTTGGAAAACGGCTGGGGAATTACAGAGCCCGAAGGGCATCACCAGATACTCATAGTGCCCATCTCTGGTGTTAAACACCGTCTTCCATTCGTCCCCCTCACGGATGCGAATCAGGTTATAAGCACCCCGCAGATCTAATTTGGTAAATACCTTAGCTCCCCTTAGCCTATCAAAAAGCTCAGAAATCAGAGGCAGCAGGTACTTATTCTTAACGGTGATGGCGTTAAGACCCCTGTAATCTATGCAAGGACGTAATTCTCCGTTCTTCTTCTGCACGAAAAAGAACCCTGCCCCTGCTGGTGACACTGACTTCCTAATGAACCCTCTTGCCAAATTCTCCTGGATGTATTGGGACATGGCCTCCGTTTCCGGAAGAGAGAGGGGATAGACACGTCCCCGAGGAGGTTCTGCTCCAGGCAAGAGATCTATAGGACAGTCATAGGGGCAGTGAGGACGTCTGCATAGGACCAATAGTATTTGGGAAGAGAAGAGAGATCTGCGGGTATCTCAGTGGTGGAATTCTGAGCGCACTCTTTCACACATCTGCCCTTACAGGATTCACTCCAACCCAATATCCTTCCAGAGGACCACTCAATATGTGGGGAGTGGAAACGGAGCCAGGGTATTCCCAGCAGAATCTCATGCATTCCCTGGGGAAGGACAAGAAGGGAAATTATCTCCTGGTGGGATGGGGACATAGCTAACGTGAAAGGGACAGTCTGGTGTGTGATCTGAGATGGAAGTGTTGTCCCCTTGTCCCCTTGAAGGACAGCTTGGAGGAAAATGCCGCTGTGTCTAGAGAACCTCCTCCAATGGTTACTAGACGCGATCGTTTACCCAACCGCCATGGACGTTTATTGGCATAATGTCCCTCTTGTTGGCAATTTCTGCAAACCACGGGTACTCGAGTGGTCCGAGACTTCGGTCCCGCTCGAGAAACCTCCATGGCCTCATGGGAGTCGGACGCCTGAACGGAAGATTCAAGACATCTGGCAAAGGTGGGAGCCAGCCGAAACCTCTGCCTACACTGGGCCCGCTCCAACATCCGCTCGTTAAAACGGAGGTCGATGCGGGTAGATATAGAAATAAGCTCCTCCAGTGTGGCAGGAATCTCCCTGGTGGCCAAGGCGTCCTTCACATGGTCTGCCAGTCCTCTCCAGACAACCAGAATAAGGACTTTATCCGGCCACTCCAGCTCCGAGACCAGAGTCCAGAATTGGACGGCGAACTAACTGACCATGAACGAACCCTGGGTTGTTGCCAACAATTGGAGCGCGGTATCGTGGGTGACACTAGGTCCCAAAAAGACCTGTTTCAGAGCGTCCAGGAAGAGAGGAGCACTCTGCACCACACGATCATTGCGTGTGAATAGCGGCGTTGCCCACTCCAACGCCCTGCCCGACAAAAGGGATAAAATAAATCCCACTTTCGCCCGTTCCGTAGGAAAACGTGCAGCCAGAAGCTCAAGATGTATGGAGCACTGACTCACGAATCCCCGACATTGCTTACTGTCACCAGCAAACTTGTCTGGAAGCGGGAGACGGGATAAAGTCGGAGCAGGGGTGGCAGAGGACAAACTGGCTGCAGCTACACTTGCAGCCTGAACAGCGACTGCGGTAACATCCACAGCTGAGGTTGTGCGCTCGAGAGCCGCCAACCTACCCTCCAGCTGCTGGATGTACCGCTGTAAACGCTGATCGTCCGCCATTTACTAACCAGACCCTGTCGCTAGTGTACTGTTAGGGCTAGTGGAACGCACCGAGAAAATAGAGATGTTTATTATGAAAGGTGCGTTCGCAGCCCGGGGTCCACCGTGCAGGAGGAACCTGCTGCTAGCGAATGGCGGCACTGTTAGGCGGTATAGGCTAACTCTGTTACTCCACTGCGCCCTGTTAGCCTCACAGGAGCACAAGCTTACTGCCAAGCTGATAGCAGTCAGTGATTATGCAACATGCAATCTCCTCACCGGAGTTGCCGGTATTCTAGGGGCTTATTTCAGCCGGGTCCCTGAACACACTCATACATAACCACACTGGCGCAAAGCACATATATGAATTGACACTAGCGCATGGCCGTGCGGCCATGCGAGCCTTAAATAGCTGCAGCACGTTTAGGACCTTTGAAAGAAGGAACAATGGGGAGCTGCAGTACCTGAGCATGTGACCCCAGATCTCCACTGAGAGATCTTGCCCTGGGCATGCTCAGAGTGCAAAGCAGGATTTAGTCCTAGCACCTACAAGGACCTTAGCTGCAGTATCTGATCATGTGACCCTCGATCTCCACTGAGAGATCTTACTCTGGGCATGCTCAGAATGTGAAAAGCAGGACTTAGCCCCAGAAGCGTTCGCTCGCCGCTGCCCAGCACTGACTTCAATGGCAGAAGCAGGAAATGCAGCAATAACTCTTAGCACAGAGTCAGACTGAACGAGACGCTGGGATCGACGTCTCCGCTGCGTCAGGAGAAGAATGGGAGACCGCAGCGGAGACGGTCCGAGATTCCCCCTGTGCAGAGGCAGGAACTCGACCCCTAACACCCACTCCCTTTGAGCGACTCTGTAAAGGGAATCCCTCTACAAAGGGTTTGATCACAGACATTTATAGTATACTGTTCACTCCACCATCAGACCCCCCTCCTAAACATGCTTACATGATGAAGTGGGAGAGATACCTGGGGAGGGAACTTCCGCTTCCTATCTGGCAGGTCATATGGTCTAAGGCAGCTAAATCGTCACTATGCATAATACAAAAGGAAAATCAGTACAAGATACTGATGCATTGGTATCATACGCCGGAGGTTTTACATAATATCTACCCTGCCACGTCGGATAAATGCTGGCGATGCCTGGGGGCCGAGGGCTCGTTGCCACATATATTCTGGGATTGCCAGACTATATCCCCATTCTGGAAGAGAGTACAGGGGTTGATTTCTCAGGTGTTAGATGTAGAGATTCCTCTGGATCCTGTGACTTTTTTTGCTTAATGTTCCCCCCCGTGCCCATGACAAAGGGCCCTGCCAGGCTGCTCCTCCACATCCTAACATCGGCAAAGTGTCTATTAGCCTCGTACTGGAAGAAAAGATCAGCTCCCTCCATGAAAAAACTCTGAATGAAGATTAAGAAATGAGACGTATGGAGAATCTTACGGCCTGTATTAATAATCAACTTGATTTGATCAATCTCATCTGGCTCCATGGGATGACTATGTAACTAAGCTAACCAACTGATGTTACGTGCCTTTTTTTTTTCTTTCTTTCTGTGTCTTTTCCCCTCCCTGACTTTTTCCCTATCCCTTCCCTGTACCCCACCTACTCTTAGATGATGCATTAAATGTTCGCCCTAAGTTTAGTAGGAGCAGCAGTGTTGCGCAGTGTGCTACTGGAAGAAACATCTAAAATGTTTTGCATTGTTTTGCTTAATTTTGCTACAACTATACTTATGTTTATGATGTTATTTGAATGAGAAAAAGGAAACATTTTCAAATATAAACAGTTTAAAAAAAAAGGCGTATCGGCGGTCGTTAAGGGGTTAAGCAATAGTTAACATCATTTCAGCTGGTAAATGAATGTTTTGCATTGGGTGATTGTTGGCAGTTTGTTTAGATAGGCCAATAGTTTGTTGCTGATTATCAGCCAGAATTAATGCAGCTCAAAGAGTAGCTAAATTTTGGGGAGATTTAATTCTAAGCAGGTCACTGAAATTCTAGGGATTGAGACCTCAAAAAAATTGCTCTAAAGGAGTGCACGCACACTTTTATTTTTGGATTGCGATTCTCATTAAAATCAGATGTTCTTACAGTAAAGAGAGCGCTGGATTCTTTTTTTACTTGGTTCAAGGAGTGGTAACCTATACGGACACCGCATTTTTAAACCGTGTGACTTATACCCCAGCTATTTAAATCCCAGCCTGTGGTTCGGCTTCAAAGCAGACTATGATATTTGCTATATGCATAAAAACTGTGGTATTGCGATCAAAAGATCACGGGTTCAAGTCCCCTAAGGCAGTAAAAAATCACCTCTTCCCTCATAAATATGTGGTATCACCATGTACATAACAGTCCAATCTATCAAAAATAAAATAATTAACCCTATCGCTAAACACTGTAAAAAGAAAAAAATGAAAAAGCCAAAATTGTAGATTTGCATTACAGCAACACTACAAACCCATATTGATTATATACAGAAACTGTATCTTGCATATATTTTGCTAAAATGCCAAAACTTGTGTCACTATCCAAATATTTCTGGACCTAATTGGATATAACATCAACTACCAGTAGCGTAGCTACCGAAGGGGGCATAGGGGCTTATGATGAGTGCATTATATTATATAGAGGCCTATTAGAAGTGCAATATACTATATGGAGGCCTATGGGGAATGTATTATACTATATGGCAGCTTATTGTGACTGCATGATATTATATGGAGGCCTGTGGGGAGTACATTACATTATATGAAGGCCTATGTGGAGTGCTTTATACTACATGGAGGCTATTTAGGGGAGCATTATACATTAAGGGGCTCAACATACAGTGAGGGGGCATCATATACTGTGGGAGCTAATGAGCAGTCTTTGTACAGTGTGGGGGCCATCATACAGAAGTTTCGCCCACCAAATCAAACTGCTAGCTATGCATCTGCTGACTACATTATCAGTACTCAAAGAGAATCCTTCACCAATAGCTCAAAAACTGATGTGCAGTAAATGCACACAGAATAGTATAGACGTTTAATAGAAAATCTATGAATCTTTACACTGCTCTCACAGAACAGTATCTGTAGCTGTATGATTCATAACTTAAAGTGAGCACTAAGGCTCTTTTTTGCCACAGCAAATTTACATTTTTTGCTGACATTTCCAAAAATCACAGCAAACTGCAATTTTGTTGCAGTTGTGGCAAAAAAGACACAGCGGCATCGACATAGCCTAAAACTCTTTAGGGTGGAATCATCTCTAAATATGGCCTTGACAAGGCAGCCATATCTTTGTAATTCTTGATAATCGCTTTAAGTTAATACATGAAAGTTTGGTGTAATTGTCTGTTGTTCACTAAACTTTCCTTTTAAGCATCATACAAAATAAAACCATTCTACACAGTTTAGTCAGTACCATGGTTTAATAATGTTACCTATACAACTGCTTCTCGCTAAATTAGAATACCATCAAAAATGTACTTTATTTCAGTTCTTCAATAAAAAAGTGAATCTCTTATACTCTTATATAGTCATTACAAACATAGTGATCTATTTCAAGTGTTTACTTCTGTTAATGTTGATGATGGCTTACAGCCAATGAAAACCAAAAAGTCATTATCTCAGTAAATTAGAATGATTAACAAAAACACCTGCAAAAGCTTCCTAAGCATTTAAAAAGGTCCCTTAGTCTGTTTCAGTTGGCTCCACAATCATGGGGAAGACTTCTGACTTGACAGATGTCTAGAAGGCAGATATTCACACACTCCACAAGGAGGGTAAGCCACAAAGGTTATTGCTAAATAAGCTCGCTGTTCACAGTGTGCTGTATCCAAGCATATTAATGGAAAGCTGAGAGGAAGAAAAAAGTGTGGTAGAAAAATGATAACTGCAGCCTTGAAAGAATTGTTTAGAAAAGACCATTCAAAAATTTGGGGGAGACTCACAAGGAGTGGACTGTTGCTAGAGTCATTGCTTCAAGAGTCACCACACACAGACGTATCCAGGACATGAGCTACAAGTGTATAAAGGAAACCGTATGCACTACCAGGAGTGATGCCTTAGTAGGGTCCAAAACTATATAGTGAAAGATAAACTTAGGCACTCAACTTTATATGAAATTTCTTTTGTCTTTTATTGTAGTCATCAAAAATAAACGTTTTGGCCTCAAAGTATGGCCTTCTTCAGTAACTACATAGAAAAAAATGTGTATGTACAAATAAACAAACAGCTGGTTACACAACATAACAAGGTATACAAAATAATCTAATGGATACGGTAAACAAAGTATATACAAAATAGTGGAGAATATATATAACTAGATGGTGGCCCGATTCTGACGCATCGGGTATTCTAGAATATGTATGCGTAGTGTATAGCACAGCCCATGCAGTACACTGTGCAGCCCACACAGTACATTGCGCAGCCCACGCAGTACATGGCGCAGCCCACGCAATA
Source organism: Ranitomeya imitator (assembly GCF_032444005.1). Taxonomy (NCBI): domain Eukaryota; kingdom Metazoa; phylum Chordata; class Amphibia; order Anura; family Dendrobatidae; genus Ranitomeya; species Ranitomeya imitator. The sequence continues at coordinate 684,560,907 of NC_091283.1, read as the reverse complement.
CACATTGTATATTGCACAGCCCACGTAGTATATTGCCCAGCCCACGTAGTACATTGCGCAGCGCAAGTTGTATATTGTGCAGCCCACGTAGTATATTGCGCAGTCCATGTAGTATATTGCGCAGTCCACGTTGTATATTGCGCAGCCCACGTTGTATACTGCACAGCCCACGTAGTATGTTGCCCAGCCCACGTAGTATATTGCCCAGCCCACGGTGTAGATTGCGCAGCCCACGTTGTAGATTGCGCAGTCCACGTTGTATATTGCGCAGCCCACGTTGTATATTGCGCAGCCCACGTAGTATATTGTGCAGCCCACGTAGTATATTGCGCAGCCCACGTAGTATATTATGCAGCCCACGTAGTATATTGCACAGCCCACGTAATATATTGCGCAGCCCACGTAGTATATTGTGCAGCCCACATAGTATATTGCGCAGCCCACATAGTATATTGCCCAGCCCACGTAGTATATTGCGCAGCCCACGTATATTGTGCAGCCCACGTTGTATATTGCACAGTCCATGTAGTATATTGCAAAGCCCACGTAGTATATTGCACAGTCCATGTAGTATATTGCATAGCCCGCGCAGTCTAAAGCAATGTGGGCACCATATCCCTGTTAAAAAAAAAGAATTCAAATAAAAAAGTAGTTATATACTCACCCTCCGTTGGCCCCCCGGATCGAAGGGGTTTTCGATGCTCCTTGTGCGCTCCGGTCTGAAGAGAGCATTACGGTCTCGCGAGATGATGACGTAGCGGTCTCGCGAGACTGCACGTCATCATCTTGCGAGACTGCAATGCATGGAGCGGTCACCGGGGCGTCGCGAAGAGCGTCGGTAACCGCTTCGATCTGGGGGCCACCGGAGGGCGAGTATATAACTATTTTTTTATTTTTTTTTATTATTTTTAAGATTAGATCTTTTTACTATTCATTTTACTATAGGCAGCATGAATAGTAAAAAGTTAGTCACACAGGGTTAATAGCAGCGTTAACCGAGTGTGTTACACCGTGGTCAACGCTGCCATTAACCCTGTGTGAGCGCTGACCGGATGGGAGTATGCGGGCGCCGGGCACTGACTGCGGGGAGGAAACAGCGGCCATTTTCTTCTGGACTGTGCCCGTCGCTGATTGGTTGTGGCTGTTTTGCCGCGACCAATCAGCGACTTGGATTTCCATGACAGACAGAGGCCGCGACCAATGAATATCTGTGACAGACGGAAGTGACCCATAGACAATTATATAGTAGATAGAGATGTATATATATACAATATAACAGGTAGGAGAAAATGGCCATATAACAAATCTTAATTCTTTATAGCAGGGAAAATACGTATTATGCTCAGATAGTATAGTACATGGTGTGAGGCACGTATGGGAGCCTATAACCAGACTTGATATGCATAGAGACATGGCTGCAAGTTAGATAACGTGAGCTGTGAGTATAGAGAAGAACCTACCAATTTCTTCTAGGGAATGTACGCGCTTCAATGAACGCTGTGGTGAAGTATACCAACGGCACGAGTGCTACAATGATAGACGAGAAACAGGAAATGAGTGCTGATGTATAGCAGAAAGTGCAGATGTGATCACACAGCAAATGATAATATTACTAATTGCAGCAGTTTATTGGTAATACTATCATTTGCCGTGTGATCACATCTGCACTAGTGAGAAGCACTTGAATGTGTGTTACTGAAGGAATTTATTAAATAAGTAAAATGATTCCTCTAACAAACAAACCACAGAAATAGTACTTGTCAGAACTACTAGAAAATAGCACTCATATTGCGTTTCATATTGTGTTTTTCATGCAGAGGGGGAGTATTTTAGCCTGCAATAAACAGGAGCTTTCAGCTATGAGCAACATGTCATTTTTGTCTGCTCTGTTGTTTAACATCATGGAGAAGAAATCAATGGCTGCACTACAGGATCAACAAGGAGCTTAGAGCCTATCTCCATTTCAGATGCATTAGAATTAATTTCCTTTCTCCACAGTTGCCCGTTTATCAAAAGCTCCAGGCCGCTTCAACTCTCCACTCACCACCTTTTCCTTACAAGCAGCACTGACAAGCTACTGTGACTGACAACTGATTTGTACAAATTTCAAGCTTTATAAATCCACCTGTCACAATAAAAACATTAAAGAATGAAGAAACACAGCAGGTAATATGGATGGTAATATGGCCAAACCTTAACCTGCCAGTACTTCTTTTAAGGCATGCAGCATACATCTTGATTTACACTGGTTCCTCAACTCATTAGCTCATTAAAAATCCTCAGATCTATTAATATTCCATTGGAACAATAAATTAGCAGTTCTAGAATAGAAAAGCAAAAGTTTCAAGACAAAAACAAATTATGCTAGTTAACGCAAATTCTAATCTACACCTGGCAATTACATATAATGGGGAAAAAAGTATTTAGTCAGCCACCAATTGTGCAAGTTCTCCCATTTAAAAGAGGAGAAAGGCCTGTAATTTACATCATAGGTAGACCACAAATATGAGAGTCAACATGAGAAAACAAATCCAGAAATTCACCTTGTCTGATTTGGCAAGATTTATTTTGCAAATTATGGTGGAAATAAGTATTTGGTCACCTAAAAGCATGCAAGATTTCTGGGTTTCACAGACCTGTAACTTCTTTAAGAGGCTCCTCTGTCCTCCACTCATTACCTGTAGTAATGGCACCTGTTTGAACTTGTTATCAGTATAAAAGAGGTCCACAACCTCAAACAGTCACACTCTAAACTCCACTATGGTGAAGACAAAAGAGCTGTCGAAGTACACCAGAAACAAAATTGTTGCCCTGCACCAGGCTGGGAAGAAAGAATCTGCAATAGCCAAGCAGAAATAGAATATAGAAATCAACTGTGGAAGCAATAATAAGAAAATAGAAGACATACAAGACCATTGATAATCTCCCTCGATCTGGGGCTCCACGCAAGATCTCACCATGTGGGGTCAAAATGATCACAAGAATAACGAACAAAAATCCCAGAACCACACAGGGGGATCTAGTGAATGACCTGCATAGAGCTGAGACCACCGTAACAAGAACTACCATCAGTAACACACTACGTCGTAAGGGACTCAGATCCTGCAGTGCCAGATGTGACCCCCTGCTTAAGCCAGTACATGTTGGGGCCAGTCTGAAGTTTGCTAGAGAGCATTTGGATTATCCAGAAGTGTATTGGAAGAATGTCATATGGTCTGATGAAACCAAAGTAGAACTGTTTGGTAGAAACAAAACTCGCCATGTTTGGAGGAGACAGAATGCTGAGTTGAGTTACATCCAAAGAACACCATACCTACTGTGAAACATGGGGGTGGCAACATTATGCTTTGGGGCTGTTTCTTTGCAAAGGGACCAGGACTACTTATCCGTGTACATGAAAGAATAAATGGCACCATCTATCATGAGATTTTCAGTGCAAACCTCCTTCCATCAGCAAGGGCATTGCAAATGAAACGTGGATGGATCTGGATGGGTCTTTCAGCATGATAATGATCCTAAGCACATTACCAGGGCAACAAAGGTGTGGCTTGGTAAGAAGCATATGAAGATCCTGGAGTGGCCTGGCTAGTCTCCAGATCTCAACACCATAGAAAACCTTTGGAGCAAGATGAAAGTCCGTGTTCCCCAGCGACAATCCCAAAACATCACTGTGCTAGAGGAGATCTGCATGGAGGAATGGGCCAACATACCACCAAGTGAGCCAACCTTGTGAAGACTTAAAGAAAACGTTTGACCTCTTTCATCGCCTACAAAGGATATATAACAAAATATTGAGATGAACTTTTGTTAATTACCAAATACGTATTTTCCACCATCATTTGCAAAATAAATTTTGCCAAATCAGACAAGTTGATTTTCTGGATTTGTTTTCTCATTCTGACTCTCATAGTTGTGGTCTACCTATGATGTCAATTACAGGCATCTCTCATCTTTTTAAGTGGGAGAACTTGCTCAATTGGTGGCTGACAATACTTTTTTCCCACATTATTTACTCAAATAATAAAATACAAGAGCACACAATTAAAATATGCTGACTAAATACGGCAGAATTCTAATAAAATTTGCACCATATTAGTCATGTGTTTTAACTCCTTCACGACATGCGCCATGTATACACTGCTCAAAAAAATAAAGGGAACACTAAAATCCCACATCCTAGATATCACTAAATGAAATATTCCAGTTGTAAATCTTTATTCATTACATAGTGGAATGTGATGAGAACAATAAAACCTAAAAATTATCAATGTAAATCACAACTAATATCCCACGGAGGTCTGGATTTCGAATGATGCTCAAAATCTAAGTGAAAATGAAGTTACAGGCTGATCCAACTTTTCAGTAGAAATGCCTCAAGACAAGGAAATGATGCTCAGTAGTGTGTGTGGCCTCCACGTGTCTGTATAACCTCCCTACAACGGCTGGGCATGCTCCTGATGAGGCGCCGGATGGTCTCCTGAGGGATCTCTTCCAGGACCTGGACTGAAGCATCCGCCAACTCTGTGAGACATGATGTCCAAGATGTGTTCAATCGGATTCAGGTCTGGGGAACGGGCGGGCCAATCCATAGCTTCAATGCCTTCATTTTGCAGGAACTGCTGACACACTCCAGCCACATGAGGTCTGGCATTGTCCTGCATTAGGAGGAACCCAGGGCCAACCGCACCAACAAATGGTCTCACAAGGGGTCTAAGGATCTCATCTCAGTACCTAATGGCAGTCAGGCTACCTCTGGTGAGCACATGGAGGGCTGTGCAGCCCTCCAAAGAAATGTCACCCAACACCATTACTGACCCATTGCTAAACCGGTCATGCTGAAGGATGTTGCAGGCAGATCGCTCTCCATGGCAACTCCAGACTCTGTCACGTCTGTCACATGTGCTCAGTGTGAATCTTCTTTCATCTGTGAAGAGCACAGGGTGCCAGTGGCAAATTTGCCAATCCTGGTGTTCTGTGGCAAATGCCAAGCATCTTGCATGGTGTTGGGCTGTGAGCAAAAACCCTAAATCTGTGGACGTCGGGCACTCAGACCATCCTCATGGAGTCAGTTTCTAACCATTTGTGCAGACACATGCACATTTGTGGCCAGCTGGAGGTCATTTTGCAGGGCACTGGCAGTTCTCCTCCTGTTCATCCATGCACAAAGGCTGAGGTAGCGGTCCTGCTGCTGGGTTGTTGCCCTCCTACGGCCCCTCCACGTCTCCTGGTATACTGGCCTGAATCCTGGTAGCACCTCCAGACTCTAGACACTACGCTGACAGACACAGCAAACCTGCTTGCCACAGCTCACATTGATGTGCCATCCTGGATGAGCTGAACTACTTGAGCCACTTCTGTGGGTTGTAGAATCTGTCTCATGCTACCACGAGTGTGAAAGTACAACCAAGCTTCAAAAGTGATCAAAACATCAGCCAGAAAGCATTGGTAATGACATGTCGTCTGTGGTCCCCACCTGCAGAACCACTCCTTTATTGAAGGTGTCTTGATAATTGCCAATAATTTCCATCTGTTGTCTATTCCATTTGAACAACAGCATGCAAAATTGATTGTCAAAGAGTGTTGCTTCCTAAGTGGACAGTTTGATTTCACAGAAGTTTGATTTACTTGGAGTTATATTCTGTTGTTTGAGTGTTCCCTTTACTTTTTTGAGCAGTGTATATACGGTGTAAGTCGAAAGCGGGCTCAAGCAATCAGCCTGCCCCATACCCGACAGGCAATGGATGTAAATTGCACCCAGGACCTGCCGCTAAGAATCTCTACCTAATGTCTACCTGATCCCTGCAATCTGTAAAAAATCCAGCTCTTTGAGAAAAAATAAGAATTTTTTCCAGATGTCTCATAAACAATTACTAGAAGGATTTCAGGAACATCAAGGGGTTGATAATTTTTTGAGGGAGACAAATTTCTTCCACTCTAGAGAAAATAGCCTCCAAGCAAATAAGAGCAGCTTGTCTATCTGGGGATAAAACAGACCGTCTGGAGTAGAAGATTTTTTTTGTGATGAAGATGCTAGTATTTGCCACTCTACAAATGTAACTATGCCCCTCAGGGACAGAATGGACCTGCTAGAATTTTAGGTAGGATGTCCAGCATGATCTTTACAATAGGTCTACATGGGGATATCCAAATCTGTGAGTAAAAAAAAACTTAATGGAATGATTCCTTTCTACTGTGTTCAGAATCCTTTGAAGACCTGCCTTTTAAATGCTAGGCTCTTCAATCCCACAATATATCTACTTTAGGATTGTCTGCATTCTCATAAGGTTAGAATTCTCTTGCTCCCTTGCTTGTTGATGTAAAATACAAAATGGCATATTCTGACCAAACCTTCTCTTACTTGATTCATGAAGTGCAATAATTCAAGTATTATGTGCTTTATTTCTCGGAGATGAATGAAAATTTTCGAACCTAGAGAAGACCGGGAACTCTCAGCAACTGTTTGATAAATGGGCTCCCCAACATTGGACTGAAGCATCAATACACAGTTATAACAATTTGCTCCTACAGATAAATTAAATAATGCTATGGAAAGGTAATTATATTCAGTCCACTACGGTACGTCCTTTGAGTAAGGGGTCCAATCTTTTATTCCTACAGAGAAAATGCAGGATTCCACGCTGAGACTGAACATTTCCTGCTGCAGATACTGGAATTATGCATCATAACCACAGGGATTGCACTTGGAAGCGGTTAACAGCCACTGAACTCTGATGGTTGAGTGCACCGAGACAGGTGGATGATAATTAAGATGAAAGGCTTTTCCTTGAAGTTAGAAATCTCTTCATCAGAAAGAAACAAAATTTGGTATGTAGAGTCCATTATGAAACCAAGTGACAACTTTCTGGTAGCTGGATATAAATGAAGCTGAAAAGAAATCAGAGTTTCTGGAAAAAGAAAAGAGACATTCATGTGGAACTAATGGCTTATTGGGTTAGATGCCGTAAGCATATAGATAATGTATGACATATAGTTCCCAAAACCATAATCTGTTAATCGCAAAAATGGCTACCTTTGTCACCATCCCTAAATTGGTGATAATCCGAAGAACAAAGCTCTGGATTGGAATAGAAACATTCTCTGAAACCACAGAAATCCTGAAAATTTTTTGTCTTGCACTGAAATAGAAATGTGCAATTAGGCCTATAAAAAGTGTGGTGCAGCGAAAGTTCAAAGTAAAATGTAGTTTTAATGTCCAAACTTACAAACAAAACACAATGGTAACCTCCGTATCGCAGCCAGGAAACAAGACAGTCCGTAAATGAGTCCAGTTGCCAAGGGCGACTGCACCACTGTATCACACTGCACGGTGCCAGGAGTTCGCTCTGCTTGGCTCTGTGTTCCCTCACACAGGCTGAATTTTTGCAGAGCTGAATGCTCTGCTTGCTGCATACTCCACACTGACAAACCCAAACCTTATACTGCAGAGTTTCTAACTGGAATGGGCCACCTGTAAGACCCGGCATAGATGAAGTAGACCGTCCCACTATCATCTTGTAGTCTGCTTCAAAAATAAAAGCCCTTACCAGGTTTTTCTGAACATTGCCTTGGTAAAATAGCTTGACCAGGTCCACACTTACTTTGCCTTGTGACTCTCAGGCATCCCGCTGTGAATACAAGGCATTTCAGCAGGTCTAATAGGACTCTGTCCACATCCTGGTGGATATACTGTATATCGGCCCTCGCATAAGATCCTCTTCACTGCATCACAAAAGGTTTATCTTGACCTTAAGTCCATAGGCTGTGAGATGGAGGTAGCACAATTCTTGTTACATTTTGACAATCTTTTTCGACCAGGAGAATTCTTTTTTCAGCTCTATAAGAGAATTTTCCAAGTTGATGACAAAGCACAGAACAACATGTCTGACGGAACATAAAGAAAGGTAGGGAGTAGCCTATGTATGATCGTCAACCTCAAATACCTGTACTTGACTAGAAATTAAATAAGATTAATAAATAATTTTGCCCTTACCAACATTTCTGGCATAGAATGTTAGACTAGGTAGGGTTTCATGTCTATTTTTCACTAAATTTTGCTTGATGAAAGCATCTGTAAAATCTTCTTTGGTATGAAGGGAACTTATCCTCATTTTTTAAGGTCATGAAGAAATAAAAGACCGTAGCCATCCTTATTGGCCTCAACAATTACCAACAATATATTGGTCAAGGCTAAATCCAGAGATCAAACTTCCAGCTAAACTAAATTCACACATGGTGTGTGCGGGGTTGACAATGACAGACAGAGGCCTCTGTACAAGAACTGCATACGGGCACTTGCAAAGCTATAATGAGAATCACAGAAGCTGTTAAAGGGAACCTGTCACCCCGTTTTTTCAGATTGAGATAAAAATACTGTTAAATAGGGCCTGCGCTGTGCGTTACAATAGTGTATGTAGTGTACCCTGATTCCCCACCTATGCTGCGAAATACATTACCAAAGTCGCCGTTTTCGCCTGTCAATCAGGCTGGTCAGGTCAGGTGGGCGTGGTGACATCGCTGTTTCTTCCCCAGCTTTCCGTTGGTGGCATAGTGGTGTGCGCATGTCCAAGTGCCGAATCCACTGCGCGCACGTTAAGAACGGAAAGCTGGCCCTATTTAACAGTATTTTTATCTCAATCTGAAAAAACGGGGTGACAGGTTCCCTTTAACTGCTTTGAGGGTGGAAGTTGTCCCTCTTATTATTATTATTATTATTCATTTTTATAGCGCCATTTATTCCATGGCGCTTTACATGTGAATGGGGCAAATATAGACAAGTACAATAAACATGGGTAAAACAAGGCACACACAAGTACAGGAGGAGAGAGGACCCTGCCCGCGAGGGCTTACAGTCTACAGGGACCTCTTGGGCCCCTCTGTGGCTCCACACTTTGTCATCAATGTTACGCCTGAGTTGCAGTCTGTGGCCAGCTACAGTGTGGATAAATGGATCCACGATTTATACAAATGAGATCTGCTCTTTTATTTATGGGAACCAGCAGATGTGTGCAACCAAATGCACATGGGAGGATTGTGGGTGGTACTTCATATCTATTACTTTTACTTGATTAATTTTCAAAAATGTGTGGGCAGTCCTAGGACAGAGGCAACAAGAAGCGAAATATCCTGATAAGATATGCCTGAGGACGAAGAGGAAATGGTGATACAAACTTGGATCCTAAAAGACAGTATACGTAGTATAGCTAAGAGAGGTATAATACTTGACAATATTTTAACAACTTAAATTTTTGAGTTTTTAATCTACCGTATATACTCGAGTATAAGCCGACCCGAGTATAAGCCGACCCCCCTAATTTTGCCACAAAAAACTGGGAAAACTTATTGACTCGAGTATAAGCCTAGGGTGGAAATGCAGCATTTACCGGTGAATTTCAAAAATAAAAATAGATCATTATTTCCCCATAGCTGTGCCATATAGTGCTCTGCACCGTTCATATTTCCCCATAGGTGTGAACCATATAGTGCTCTGCACCGTTCATTGTGCCCCCTAGCTGTGCCATATACGGTGCTGTGCACCGTTCATTGTGCCCCATAGATGTGCCATATACGGTGCTCTGCACCGTTCATTGTGCCCCCTAGCTGTGCCATATACGGTGCTCTGCACCGTTCATATTTCCCCATAGGTGTGAACCATATAGTGCTCTGCACCGTTCATTGTGCCCCCTAGCTGTGCCATATACGGTGCTCTGCACCGTTCATTGTGCCCCATAGCTGTGCCATATACGGTGCTCTGCACCGTTCACTGTGCCCCATAGCTGTGCCATATACGGTGCTCTGCACCGTTCACTGTGCCCCATAGCTGTGCTGTGCCATATACGGTGCTCTGCACCGTTCACTGTGCCCCATACATAGCTGTGCTGTGCCATATACGGTGCTCTGCACCGTTCACTGTGCCCCATAGCTGTGCTGTGCCATATACGGTGCTCTGCACCGTTCACTGTGCCCCATAGCTGTGCTGTGCCATATACGGTGCTCTGCACCGTTCACTGTGCCCCATAGCTGTGCTGTGCCATATACGGTGCTCTGCACCGTTCACTGTGCCCCATAGCTGTGCTGTGCCATATACGGTGCTCTGCACCGTTCACTGTGCCCCATAGCTGTGCTGTGCCATATACGGTGCTCTGCACCGTTCACTGTGCCCCATAGCTGTGCTGTGCCATATACGGTGCTCTGCACCGTTCACTGTGCCCCATAGCTGTGCTGTGCCATATACGGTGCTGTGCACCGTTCACTGTGCCCCATAGCTGTGCTGTGCCATATACGGTGCTCTGCACCGTTCACTGTGCCCCATAGCTGTGCTGTGCCATATACGGTGCTCTGCACCGTTCACTGTGCCCCATAGATGTTCCACATAAATTTGTGCCGCCGCTGCCGCAATAAAGAAAAAAAAACACATACTCACCTCCCTTGATTGCAGCTCCCGGCGTCTCGTTCCGGCGCCTCCATCTTCCCGGCGTCTCTGCTCTGACTGATCAGGCAGAGGGCGCCGCGCACACTGTATGCGTCATCGCGCCCTCTGCCTGAACAGTCAGAGAGCAGAGACGCCGGGAAGATGGAGGCGCCGGCCGGGAAGATGGATCGGCGCCCGGCGGCTGGAACGTGGACAGGTGAATATAACATACTCACCTAGTCCTGGCGATCCTCGCGCTGTCCCTCTGCCTGGTCTTCGGTGCCGCAGCTTCTTTCTCTATCAGCGGTCACCGGCACCGCTGATTAGAGAAATGAATAAGCGGCTCCGCCCCTATGGGAGGTGGAGCCGCTTATTCATTTCTGTAATGAGCGGTCCCACGTGACCGCTGAAGAGAGGAAGAAACTGCAGCGCCGAAGCCCGTGGGACGGCAGGGACAGCGCGAGGATCGCTGGGACTAGGTAAGTATGCCTCAGCGCCCGCTCCCCCTCACCTGCCGACCCCACCGCTACCGTGACTCGAGTATAAGCCGAGGGGGGCACTTTCAGCCCAAAAATTTGGGCTGAAAATCTCGGCTTATACTCGAGTATATACGGTACTCAAAAAACATGGCTTACCCAAAGGGTTTCTTTAACTGCAGTAGTAAATTATGTAATGTCTGTAAACTGAAAAAGGGAATAGTGTCACAGATTAAAAACGCAGGAAATATGACTTTAAATTGTCAATTAATTGCTAAATACATGATAAAATACAGCTTATGTGATATAAAATAAATTGTGTGCAATTCCAAAAAGCTTAAAAAAGGCATTGCTTAACACTTGTACGATATAATGAATAAAAGTACAGAGGTGTCAGGTTCAGCAAAACATTTTATTGCTAGACAATAGAAATGTTGATGTTTTTTGCTTTTATACAATTGAACCTACAAATAATATATATAGTTATGGCAATTGGACCGACCAATAGATAGCAATACAATGGGTACTTAATACAAAGAGATCACCTTGCCTAGACTGAATGAAATATGTACTATACATTTATTGGTAATAAATGTCCAATTTTTATTGAATTTATAATCAGTGAATCAATGTTTGTTATGTTGTTGTAATTTTTGTATTAGATTTCATGTGTGATACATATCTAACAGTAGCTTTATACAAAACAGAGAGTTAAAAACAGATAAGGAAAGCAACGATTGAAAACAATCAACACATAATGCAGAGTCCTCACTGCTTCTGTGTGTGATTGTCTATAGCTTCTTTTTTAAGCTATGTACTTGGTCTAGTTTGGTATTCTATGACTAAGGGTATGTTCACTCTGGGCGTTTTTTGCTGCTTTGTATGCTTAATTTTGAGCTGCTTTTTACAGTACCAGCAAAGCCTATGAGATTTCAGAAATCTCATGCTCACATATTGTTTTTTTTTGTCATCAGGATTTTGTGCTTTGCAGCATTTTTTTACATAGAGCATGTCACTTCTTTCAGTGTTTGTTCAGTGTTTTTCACCCATTGATTTATATGGATGGTAAAAAAAATGCTGTAAATATGCAGGCTTACTTTTTTGCAGTGGATTTGCTGAAGAAAAGTCAAGGAAAACAGGATGTGACCTCACAGTCAGCTCCGCTACATCTAGATGGCAGGCTGCATGGTTGCATGATGAGTCCATATAGCATGTCAGCCAGCAGAGCGGACTCGAACCCCATTCACTTGAACGGAGGGCCATATAACACAGTATTTGACACGCTGTCATATGCATGACAGTTAAGATAAGCTTTATCTCAAACAAGGAGAAGACTGATCAGAGATGCAGCCAAGAGGCCCATGATCACTCTGGATGAAGATTTGTCTTCCAACAAGACAATGATCCCAAACAAGGCAAAATCTACAATGTAATGGTTCACAAATAAACGTATCCAGGTGTTAGAATGGCCAAGTCAAAGTCCAGACCGCAATCCACTCAATAATCTATGGAAAGAGCTGAAAACTGCTGTTCACAAACTATCTCCATCAAACCTCAATGAGCTCGAGCTGTTTGCCAAGGAAGAATGGGCAAGAATTTCAGTTTATCAATGTACAAAACTGATCGAGACATACCCTAAGCAACTATCAGCTGTAATTACAGCAAAATGTGGCACAACAAAGTATTAACTTAAAGGGTCCAAATAATATTGCAATCCCCACTTTGCAGTCTTTTATTTTCCACAAAAATTTAAAATAACCAATAAATTTAATTGAACTTCACAATTGTATTCCACTTGTTGTTGATTCTTCACCAAAAATTTACATTTGGTATCTTTATGTTTGAAGCATGACGTCTAGGAAAAGGTTGAAAAGTTTCAGGGGGCCGAATAGTTTTGCAAGGCACTGTATGTATTCTATGTGCACTTAAGTTGTTATAAATTCTGAGTCACAGCTCTGTCTGACCATGGTCTGTCTCCATAAGGATGACCCTATAAGGATACAGCAGAAATATGCCAGAAATGAGCCAGAAGTGAGCAGAAGGTAAGACTAACCCCTGTTAATAAATGTATTAAATGTATTTCCCCTTCCTCCAACACTTACTCTTATCATGCTGACATATGCTCTAACAGTTTTGGCTCCATTACTCCTCACTCTCCTTTGCTATCCACACACCTCAGCACCATCAAACCAAATAATAATCTCTTCTTCCCTCTTGCCTCCCTACCTGACCTCCTCCTTTGACCTCCTCCTCAACATCACATCTATCCTACTAAAACATAAAACAAGCCAGCCACTCTCCTCCCACCTACTCTCACTCTCTGTTTCTCCTCACTGCTGCCGACATATCTCCCAATCTTGGATCCCCACAGCTCATACTTCACATTAATACCCCCTCCTGTCGCTCCCAACCCAATGTAAACATCCAAAATCTCACACACTTCAAATCCGTGCCCTTGACGCCCACCATACTGCTCCCTCTGGAATGCCTGCTCCATCTGCAATAAACTCCATTTGATTCACAACATCATTGCCTCTCATAGTTTTCCATTCTGGGCCTCACTGAAACATGGCTGACACCCTGCGACACAACCTCCCTTGCTGTGCTATGTTATGGCAGCCTCCACTTCACTTTTCTGAAGTCCACTCTGTCTGCATTTACTCTTCTCCCTGCAACCTCCAAGTGGCCATCATATACCGACCTCCGGCCCCGACCACTGCCTTTATTGACCAGTTCTCCACCTGGCATCTTCACTTTCTCTCTGCTGACATTCCCACCATCTTCATGGGTGACTTCAATATCCCCACTGACACCCACCAGTCAGCAGCCTCCAAACTCCAGTCTCTTACTTCATCTTCAGGACTTACTCAGTGGGTCTCCTCAGCCACCCACAGACGGACATACTATAGACCTAGTCTTCACCCGTCTCTGCGCCCTATCTAACTTCACAACCTCCCCTCTCCCTATATCTGACATCTACTCACGTTTCCATCACTGTCCTCCCCAACTGTCACCCATGTCCACCAACTTGTGCATCCCCGCAGAAACCTCGCACATCTAGACACTCACACATTCTCTTACGCTATTCCACCACTGTTCTCCATAGCTTCACTCCACGACACTGCCACTAGTTTCTACAATGCCACTCTTGCATCAGCCATCGATTAGGTAGCCCCTGTCATGCATAGCAGAGTGTGACAAATCAATACACAATCCCGGCACAATAACATCACTAAAAAGCTTTGGCAAGCATCTAGAATTGCAAAGCTGCGTTGGAAGAAAATGCACTCGCAAGCCAATATCACCTCATTCAAAGAAGCAGCACACATTCAAATCAGCTCTCACCTCCACTAAACAAGCCTACTTTACATCCCTTGTATCTTGCCTATCCCACAACCCCAAACAGTTGTTCAAAACTTTTAACGCTCTCCTCCGCCCACCAGTGCCCCCTCCGACTTCCCTAATCTCTGCTGAGGACTTTGCTTCGCACTTCAAAAATAAGATAGACTAAAAAAGGCAAGTCTTTGTTGTCTGACCACCACAACCCCTTTGTATACCAGACCAATGCCCTAACCACATAATGTCCCTCTCCAAAATCACTGAAGGAGAGCTTACTCTGTTCCTCTCCAAATCACACTTCACCACTTGTGCGCTTGACCCCATCCCATCTCCTCCCCAACCTCACCACAACACTTATCCAATCCCTAACCCATCTCTTCAACCTATCACTAACTTCTCCTACCTTCCCTTCTGCCTTTCAAGTATGCCACAATCACACCTATCCTCAAAAAGCCATCCCTTCACCGGAGCGCTATGTCCAGCTATCGCCCCATATCTTTGCTCACATTTGCTTCTAAACGCCTTGAGCAGCACGTCCACTTTGAACTTTTGTCTCACTTTGCATCTAAGTCGCTCTTCCACAACCTAAAATCTGGCTTCCATCCCCACCATTCCACTAAGACTGCCCTGACCAAACTTACTAAAAACTTACAGCCAAAGCTAATAGACAATTCTCTATACTCCACCTTCTAGACCTGTCATCTGCCTTCGATATAGTTGACCACTGCCTTCTACTACAGATCCTCTCTTCCTTTGGTGTCAAAGACCTTGAACTATCCTGGATCTCCTCATACCTTACCAAAATAACATTTAGTGTTCCCTAATCCCAAACTACCACCTCATCTCGCCCTTTCTCTGTTGGTGTCCCTCAAGGCTCTCTCCTAGGACTCCTCTTTTCAATCTATACCCTTGGCCTGGGACAACTCAAAGTCTTATGGATCCAAATACCATCTATATGCTGATGACACTCAGATCTACCTCTTTGTCTCAGATGTCACCTCTCTGATGTCCAGAATCCCAGAGTGTCTATCAGCCATATCCTCCTTCTTCTCCTCTCACTTCCTCAAGCTCAATGTGGACAAATCTGAACTAATTATCTTTCCTCTACCTCGCATACCTTCCCTACTTGATCTATCACAATAAATGAAATTCGATGCCTTGGAGTAACCCTTGACTCTGCCATGTCCTTCAAACACCACATCCAAGCTCTAGCTACCTCCTGTCTCCTCCAGCTCAAAAATTTTTCCAGAATCCGTTGTTTCCTCAACTCTCATTCTGCCAAAATACTTGTGCAACAGCTAATCATCTCCCACCTCAACCACTTAAACATTTTCCTCAGTGGCCTACCTTCTAACATGCACGCACCACTCCAGTCAGTCCTTAACTCTGCTGCCCAACTAATCTCTCTCCTCACTACACTCCTGCTTCCCCTCTTTGCAAATCCCTTTACTGGCTCCCAATTTCCCAGTGAATCCAGTTTAAAATATTAACACTGACCCACAAAGCCATCCATAACCTTTCTCCTCCGTATATTTCCGAACTAATCTCTCAATATCTTCACTCCTGTAATCTCTGGTCCTCCCAAGACCTCCTTCTCTCCACAATATTTATACGCTCCTCACCCAATCGCCTCCAAGATTTCTCTCAAATATCCCCCCATCCTCTGGAATTCTGTGCCCCAACATGTCCGGTTATCCACTACATTTGGATCCTTCAGACAGAACCAGAAAAGCCGTCTTTTTAAAAAAGCTTACAACCTGTAATGACCACGCGTCCACCTCAACACCATCTGAGCTACTGCAACCCCCGACCTACTGTCTCCTTCCCCATAATCCTGTAGAATGTAAGCCTGCTAGGATAGGGTCCTCTTCCCTCTGTACCAGTCTGTCGTCATTAGTTTGTTTACTGTAAGTGATATTTGTATTTTGATGTAACCCCGTCTCATGTACAACACTATGGAATTAATGGTGCTATATAAATAATAATAATAATAATAATAGTATGTATATACCTATTCTATTAAATATAAGAAAAAAGTTCATCAGCTCACCCTTGAATTGTCCACAGCAGGAGCAGTTATCCACAAAGGTGCATGGAATAGTGTTCAAGACTGCATGCAAAGTTAATCCATAATGATCCAGCACATCTTCTTGATATTAAAAAAACTTTTAACTTTATTCAAATCCTCTTAAAAACATTGTTGTAGATCAAAACAGAAAGGGATAGCTAGTACCACATGAGAATAAAACTTTACATGTTTTGACCCATGTGTGGTCAATGAGTAAAAAAACAAAACTACTGACTTGATATCCTGCTCAGGAGAGGAAATGACATTTGTGAAACAGCTGATGAATAATCGATGTTAGAACACATACCAATTAATAAGGAACACCATACACAGAAGAAACCACATATAAATTGTAGATCAAAAACTATGAAGCAACATCCCAAAGATTATTTCAGCGGGAAAAAAAAAAAAAACCTTTATTTATTTCTATTAATAAAAATAACTTGAATCTGTTTTCTGATTTAAACCTAAGGGAGCTCTACTGTTTAAACACAGAATCCAGCGTGCTCCTCTTTTTTGCATTTCATGCACTGTGTCCCCTCCTCGGTGTCTTATATTCATCTTTTCAATTGCAGTGATTTTTTAAATCAGACACATCGCCGGAGGGAGCATGCAGATAATGCTTAGAAACATCAGACAAACGCGTTGTAAACTTTTGTGCATCATAAATATGTTCTGATAATCATTTGCGCAGTGTTCTGGTGGTGAACCCAACATATTGCACTCCGCATTTCTCACATGAGATAAAGTACACTAGATATGTGCTCCCACAATTCATCCTCGATTTTATATTGAAAGTTTCTCCTGTCTGACAAGAAACAAAATGTTTGGTATTGTTCATATACCTGCAAGCTCCACATATGTTATGGCTACACCAATAGGAGCCTTTTGTTGCCAACAAATTTATTTGATCTGCTGTACTGAAATTAACCCTGAAACAAATTATACCCCATTTTCCAATATTTTTTTCACTACAGGGTCAGTATTTAAAATCGGTTTACAATAGAAATAATTTGACTGTGTTGGTTGTTATAAGTGGTAGAGAAAACATCTGGGAACTACAGGACTCTACAATAGATTTATTGCTTTGTAAAAGGTATTCCTCTCTGCTTTTTGGATCAGCTTTTTCTTTGCTGAAATCAGGGTGGAGTTTTTGTAACCCCTTAAAAAATCTATCCTATCTATTCTAACCTGTCACACTGTGATAATACTGTACTCGGCACATGAATTGCCGGCTTTCATTCTATGAAATTTATTTACATATACACTTAAGTCCATATATATTTGGACAGAGACAACATTTTTCTAATTTTGATTATAGACATTACCACAATGAATTTTAACCCCTCTCTGACCTTAGACGTACTATCCCGTCGAGGTGCCCTGGGCCTATCTGACCCTCGACGGGATAGTACGTCATAGCGATCGGCCGCACTCACGGGGGGAGCGCGGCCGATCGCGGCCGGGTGTCAGCTGCCTATCGCAGCTGACATCCGGCACAATGTGCCAGGAGCGGTGACGGACCGCCCCCGGCACATTAACCCCCGACACACCGCGATCAAACATGATCGTGGTGTGCCGGCGGTATAGGGAAGCATCCGCAGGGAGGGGGCTCACTGCGGGCTTCCCTGAGACCCCCGCAGTAACGCGATGTGATCGCGTTGCTGCGAGGGTCTCCTACCTCCTTCCTCGCTGCAGGCCCCGGATCCAAGATGGCCGCGGCATCCGGGTCCTGCAGGGAGGGAGGTGGCTTCACAGAGCCTGATCAGAGCAGGCACTGTGAAGCCTGCACTGCTCTAAGTCAGATCGGTGATCTGACAGAGTGCTGTGCAAACTGTCAGATCACCGATCTGTGATGTCCCCCCCTGGGACAAAGTAAACAAGTTAAAAATTTTTTTTCCAAATGTGTAAAAAAAAATAAAAAAAAAAAATTCATAAATAATGAAAAAAAAAAAAATATTATTCCCATAAATACATTTCTTTATCTAAATAAAAAAAACAATAAAAGTACACATATTTAGTATCGCCGCGTCCGTATCGACCCAACCTATAATAAAACTGGCCCACTAGTTAACCCCTTCAGTAAACACCGTAAGAAAAAAAAAAACGAGGCAAAAAACAACGCTTTATTATCATACCGCCGAACAAAAAGTGGAATAACACGCGATCAAAAAGACAGATATAAATAATCTTGGAACCGCTGAAAACATCATCTTGTCCCGCAAAAAACGAGCTGCCATACAGCATGATCACCAAAAAAATAAAAAAGTTATAGTCCTCAGAATAAAGCGATGCCAAAATAATTATTTTTTCTATAAAATAGTTTTTATCGTATAAAAGCGCCAAAACATAAAAAAACAATATAAGTGAGGTATCGCTGTAATCGTACTGACCGGATGAATAAAAATGCTTTATCCATTTTACCAAACGCGGAACGGTATAAACGCCTCCCCCAAAAGAAATTCATGAATAGCTGGTTTTCGGTCATTCTGCCTCACAAAAATCGGAATAAAAAGCGATCAAAAAATGTCATGTGCCTGAAAATGTTACCAATAAAAACGTCAACTTGTCCTGCAACAAACAAGACCTCAAATGACTCTGTGGACTCAAATATGGAAAAATTATAGCTCTCAAAATGTGGTAACGCAAAAAATATTTTTTGCAATAAGAAGCGTCTTTCAGTGTGTGACGGCTGCCAATCATAAAAATCCGCTAAAAAACCCGCTATAAAAGTAAATCAAACCTCCCCTTAGTTAGGGAAAAATTAAAAAAAAATTATTTATTTCCATTTTCCAATTAGGGCTAGGGGTTGGGGCTAGGGTTAGGGCTAGGGTTAAGGCTAGGGTTAGGGCTAGGGTTAAGGCTAGGGTTAGGGCTAGGGTTAGGGCTAGGGTTAGGGCTAGGGATAAGGCTAGGGCTAGGGTTAGGGCTATGGTTAGAGCTAGGGTTTGGGCTAGGGTTAAGGCTAGGGTTAGGGCTAGGGCTAGGGTTAAGGCTACAGTTAGTGTTGGGGCTAAAGTTAGGGTTAGGGTTGGGGCTAAAGTTAGGGTTAGGATTACATTTACGGTTGGGAATAGGGTTGGGATTAGGGTTAGGGGTGTGTCTGGGTTAGAGGTGTGGTTAGGGTTACCGTTGGGATTAGGGTTAGGGGTGTGTTCGCATTAGGGTTTCAGTTATAATTGGGGGGTTTCCACTGTTTAGGCACATCAGGGGCTCTCCAAACACAACATGGCGTCCGATCTGAATTCCAGCCAATTCTACGTTGAAAAAGTAAAACAGTGCTCCTTCCCTTCCGAGCTCTCCCGTGTGCCCAAACAGAGGTTTACCCCAACATATCGGGTATCAGCGTACTCAGGACAAATTGGACAACAAATTTTGGGGTCCAATTTCTCCTGTTACCCTTGGGAAAATACAAAACTGGGGGCTAAAAAATAATTTGTTGGAAAAAAAGGATTTTTTATTTTCACTGCTCTGCGTTATAAACTGTAGTGAAATACTTGGGGGTTCAAAGTTCTCACAACACATCTAGATGAGTTCCCTAGGGGGTCTAGTTTCCAAAATGGTGTCACTTGGGGGTTTCTACTGTTTAGGTACATTAGGGGCTCTGCAAACGCAATGTGACGCCTGCAGACCAATCCATCTAAGTCTGCATTCCAAATGATGCTCTTCCCTTCCGAGCCCTCCCATGCACCCAAACGGTGGTTCCCCCCCACATATCGGGTATCAGCGTACTCAGGACAAATTGGACAACAACTTTTGGGGTCCAATTTCTCCTGTTACCCTTGGAAAAATACAAAACTGGGGGGTAAAATATAATATTTGTGGAAATTTTTTTTTTTATTTGCACGGCTTTGCGTTATAAAATGTAGTGAAATACTTGGGGGTTCAAAGCTCTCACAACACATCTAGATGAGTTCCTTAGCGGGTCTACTTTCCAAAATGGTGTCACTTGTGGGGGGTTTGTACTGTTTAGGTACATTAGGGGCTCTGCAAACGCAATGTGACGCCTGCAGACCATTCCATCTAAGTCTGCATTCCAAATGGCGCTCCTTCCCTTCCGAGCCCTCCCAAGCGCCCAAACAGATGCAGGGCGCATCCGAGGGCGAGTATATACCTAATAGGAATATACTCACCCTCGGACGCACCCTTCTTCTTTCCGGCAGCCTTCCTTCCTAAGAATCAGCGCTTGAAGGACCTTCGGTGACGTCACGGCTTGTGATTGGTCGCGTGAGCGGTCACATGGGCGGTCGCGCGACCAATCACAAGCCGCGACGTCATCTAAGGTCTTTCACGCGCTGATTCTAAGGAAGGAAGGCTGCCGGTTAGTACCAGGGCGCGTCAGAGGGTGAGTATAGCAATATTTTTTATTTTAATTCTTTATTTTACACTTAAATATGGATTCCAATACCGATTTCTGATATTGCAAACATATCGGAACTCGGTATCGCAATTCCGATACCAGATTCAGAAGATCGCCGACCTCATGGCCGACTCCACACAGGGGTCTGGTTTCAAGAAACCCGACTTTGCCAAAAGTCTGCGACTTCTGAAAATGGCCGACCCGTTTCGCTCAACCCTAGTCACAATGATGCAAAGCATACATCATCTGTAAAACACGGCACAGGTAATGTGATGGCTTGTGCACGCATGGCTGCCAGTGGCACTGGGTCACTAGTGTTTATTGATGATGTGACACAGGACAGAAGCAGCCAAATGAATTCTGAGGTATTCATAGCCATACTGTGTGCTCAGATCAAGCCAAATGCAGCCAAACTGATTGGTCGTCATTTCATACTACAGATGGACAATAATCCAAAACAAAGCCACAGCAACCCATGAGTTTATTAAAGCAAAGAAGTGGAATATTCTTGAATGGCCAAGTCAGTCACCTAATCTAAACCCAATTGAGCATGCATTTCACTTGTTAAAGAATAAACTTCAGACAGAAAGGCCCACAAACAAACAGCAACTGAAAACCACCGTAGTGAAGGCCTGGCAGAGCATCAAAAAGGAGGAAACACAGCGTCTGGTGATGTCCATGAGTTTAAGACTTCAGGCAGTCATTGCCAACAAAGGGTTTTCAACCAAGTACTAGAAATGAACATTTTATTTAAAATTATTTAATCTGTCCAATTACTTTTAGTCCTTTTAAAAACAGAGTGGCACATGTTAAGGAGCTGAAACTCCTAAACCCTTCATCCAATTTTAATGTGGATACCCTCAAATGGAAAGTGAAAGTCTGAACTTCAACTGCATCTGAATTGTTTTGTTTAAAATTCATTGTGGTAATGTCTATAACCAAAATTAGAAAAATGTTGTTTCTGTCCAAATACAGGTCCTTCTCAAAAAATTAGCATATAGTGTTAAATTTCATTATTTACCATAATGTAATGATTACAATTAAACTTTCATATATTATAGATTCATTATCCACCAACTGAAATTTCTCAGGTCTTTTATTGTTTTAATACTGATGATTTTGGCATACAACTCCTGATAACCCAAAAAACCTGTCTCAATAAATTAGCATATCAAGAAAAGGTTCTCTAAACGACCTATTACCCTAATCTTCTGAATCAACTAATTAACTCTAAACACATGCAAAAGATACCTGAGGCTTTTATAAACTCCCTGCCTGGTTCATTACTCAAAACCCCCATCATGGGTAAGACTAGCGACCTGACAGATGTCAAGAAGGCCATCATTGACACCCTCAAGCAAGAGGGTAAGACCCAGAAAGAAATTTCTCAACAAATAGGCTGTTCCCAGAGTGCTGTATCAAGGCACCTCAATGGTTAGTCTGTTGGAAGGAAACAATGTGGCAGAAAACGCTGTACAACGAGAAGAGGAGACCGGACCCTGAGGAAGATTGTGGAGAAGGACCGATTCCAGACCTTGGGGAACCTGAGGAAGCAGTGGACTGAGTCTGGTGTGGAAACATCCAGAGCCACCGTGCACAGGCGTGTGCAGGAAATGGGCTACAGGTGCCGCATTCCCCAGGTAAAGCCACTTTTGAACCATAAACAGCGGCAGAGGCGCCTGACCTGGGCTACAGAGAAGCAGCACTGGACTGTTGCTAAGTGGTCCCAAGTACTTTTTTCTGATGAAAGCAAATTTTGCATGTCATTCGGAAATCAAGGTGCCAGAGTCTGGAGGAAGACTGGGGAGAAGGAAATGCCAAAATGCCTGAAGTCCAGTGTCAAGTACCCACAGTCAGTGATGGTGTGGGG
Source organism: Ranitomeya imitator (assembly GCF_032444005.1). Taxonomy (NCBI): domain Eukaryota; kingdom Metazoa; phylum Chordata; class Amphibia; order Anura; family Dendrobatidae; genus Ranitomeya; species Ranitomeya imitator. The sequence goes on along the minus strand of NC_091283.1, from coordinate 684,538,386 downwards.
TGCCATGTCAGCTGCTGGTGTTGGTCCACTGTGTTTCATCAAGGGCAGGGTCAATGCAGCTAGCTATCAGGAGATTTTGGAGCACTTCATGCTTCCATCGGCTGAAATGCTTTATGGAGATGAAGATTTCATTTTTCAGCACGACCTGACACCTGCTCACAGTGCCAAAACCACTGGTAAATGGTTTACTGACCATGGTATTACTGTGCTCAATTGGCCTGCCAACTCTCCTGACCTGAACCCTATAGAGAATCTGTGGGATATTGTGAAGAGAAAGTTGAGAGACGCAAGACCCAACACTCTGGATGAGCTTAAGGCCGCTATTGAAGCATCCTGGGCCTCCATAACATCTCAGCAGTGTCACAGGCTGATTGCCTCCCTGCCACGCCGCATTGAAGCAGTCATTTCTGCCAAAGGATTCCCGACCAAGTATTGAGTGTATAACTGAACATTATTATTTGTTGGTTTTTTTGTTTGTTATTAAAAAACACTTTTATTTGATTGGATGGGTGAAATATGCTAATTTATTGAGACAGGTTTTTTGGGTTATCAGGAGTTGTATGCCAAAATCATCAGTATTAAAACAATAAAAGACCTGACAAATTTCAGTTGGTGGATAATGAATCTATAATATATGAAAGTTTAATTGTAATCATTACATTATGGTAAATAATGAAATTTAACACTATATGCTAATTTTTTGAGAAGGACCTGTATATATGGACTTAACTGTATAGATGTCAGTGACACACACATATGTACACTGCTCAAAAAAATAAAGGGAACACTAAAATCCCACATCCTAGATATCACTGAATGAAATATTATGGTTGCAAATCTTTATTCATTACATAGTGGAATGCATTGAGAACAATAAAACATAAAAATGATGAATGCAAATCACAACTAATATCCCATGGATGTCTGGAGTTGGAATGATGCTCAAAATTAAAGTGGAAAATCAAATTGCAGGCTGATCCAACTTCAGTGGAAATGCATCAAGACAAGGAAATTATGCTCAATAGTGTGTGTGGCCTTTATGTGCCTGTATGACCTCCCTACAATGCTTGGTCATTGTCCTGATGAGGCATTGGATGTTAACCTGAGGGATCTCCTCCCAGACCTGGATTAAGGCATCAGTTAACTCCTGGACAGTCTGTAGTGCAATGTGGCATTGGTGGATGGAAGGAGACATGATGTCCCAGATGTGCTCGATTGGATTCAGTGCTGGGGAACGGGCAGGCCAGTCCATAGCATCAATGCCTTCATTATGCAGGAAATTCGGACACACACTACAGCCACATGAGGCCTAGCAATGTCATGCATCAGAAGGAACCCAGGGCCCACTGCACCTGCATATGGTCTCACAATGGGTCTGAGGATATCATCCTGGTACCTACTGGCAGTCAGGGTAGCTCAGGCTAACACATGGAGGGCTGGGTGGCTCTCCAAAGAAAGGTCCCCCTACACCATTCCTGGCTCACTGCCAAACCGGTCACGCTGGAGGATGTTGCAGGCAGCAGAACGCTCTCCATGGCATCTCCAGACTCTGTCACATCTGTCACATGTGCGCAGAGTGAACCTGCTCTCATCAGTGAAGACCACAGGGTGCCAGTGTCGAATCTGCTAATGTTGATGTTCTCTGACAAATGGCAATCGCAATGCATGGTGTTGGGCTGTAAGCTCAACACCCACTAGTGTATGTCAGGCCCTCATAACACCCTGATGAAGTCTGTTTCTGACAGTTTGAGCAGACACATGGGTGTTAGTGGCCTGCTAGAGGCCATTTTGCAGGACTTTGGCACTGCTCCTCCTTCCACAAAGGAGGTAGCAGTCCTGCTGCTGGGTTGTTGCCTTCCTACGCCTCCCTCCATGTCTCCTGGTGTACTGGCCCATCTCCTGGTATCTGCTCCATGTTCTGGACACTGTGGTGACAGACACCGCTACCCTTCTTGCCACAGCTTGCATTGATGTGCCATCCTGGATGAGCTGCACTACCTGAGCAACTTCTGTGGGTTGTAGACAATGACTCATGTTACTGGACAGGACCTCTAGGGGTGAGAGCAATGACAAAATGCAAAAGTGACAAAAACAGCCAAAAAGGATGAGAACAGAGAAATGGTCTGTGGTCATCCCCTGTAAAACCTCTCCTTTATAGGGGGTGTCTTGCTAATTGCCTATCATTTTTAACTGCTGTCTGTTACACTTGCACAATGGCAGGGGAAATTGATTTACAATCAGTGTTGCTTCATAACTCGATGGGTTGATTTCACAGAAGTACGATTGACTTGTACTTACATTGTGATGTTTAAGTACTACCATTATTTTTTGAGCATTGTATACATCTGTGCATTCTTTGTGTATATAACTATTCTATTGTAACCTGTCAGTGTGATTTTACTGTAGTGACACTTGAAATGCCGGCGTTTCAAAGTATCTAGAGGTATGGTTCTACAGGAAGTAGTTTGCTTTTTTTTCTCTGGGGGGACTCAACTTTTAAAGCATGCACAGATACACAAGTTAGCCACCAAAACAAATGAAAAAATGCACCAAAACTGCAACAGTAACCCACCAAAACATGTGTTTTTGCCATAGCTTCTTTCCAGCCAAGGAATCAGGTTTTGCTGCAGAAAAAAAACACAGCAAAAATGCCCAGTGTAAACCTACCCTAAGGGAGCAAAGCGCTCCAAAAGCAAAAAACCTATAAGACTATTTGGCCATGTGTTGAAGTGTGGCTATAAAGAAGTAAGAATATATCAGTTGAGATGCTGTATTAGTTATTTCTCTATTGGAGAAAACAGACTAGACAGTCTTAAAATTGGCCAGATTAATCAAACAGCTGATATATTTGGCACATTTTAAGACAGTCTAGACTACGTCTGCACCATCTAAGAATTAGTTTTGACAAATATGTGCCACTATTTTTTCATAGACTTGAAGTAGAGGTACATAGCATAAATACAAGAAGAAATTAGATGGCCAAAGTGTTATTGGGACTGAAATGCCACACTTCAGCAGGCGAATATAGTTTTGAATATATCATTGTGAAATTATTTTTACATTTATTCTGAATAAAAGTTATGCACATTGAAACATAACCTAAATAAAATTATATATAAAAAGCGTTGTTTTTAGTGCATACACACACTTCTAAATTCCGTTGTAATATAATCTTATCTGTAACCTGACTTTTTTAGGGTGATTTCGGTCAGCTGAACCTGCGAACAATAGCAAGACCAGATAACCACCTAGTCTGATATGGACGAAATCTAGCAGGTTAAATTCCATAACCCAAATGCTTTTGATTTGTCTGGCAGTGAATTTATCACCATTCAAAACACAGGATAAGTTACGGTACATATGTATCGGGAAGTCCGGAGAGATACCGATAGCTGTCGCAGCAATCTGAATTGTATCTTACCATATAATGAACTTATCAATTTATCAATGGCTGTTTCTTGCATATCTTGCTTACTAGATTCTGTATCTACTTACTTTTGCTACAGTTGTTTTCTAGGACAATAATAGAGAACTGGCGATAAAAAATTTCCCGAACTATTGCTTTCCTCTTTAAAGAGATTGTACAGAAGTATAACACAGATGACTTGTCCTTTTCACACATTTAAATGAACACGTATTCCCAGTTGTAAAACTGTGAATATGCCACATACCATCCAATGAGTAAGCAAAATGTTAGTTAATTGGGCGACCAGATATTTTATAGCCAGTATAAAAATGATTAATATGGACAGCACACAGACTGATGGAATAGGAGAATGTGCCTTCAACAACATGAGGACATACAGAGACAGAATAATCGTAACAGTGATTATTCTATTCCCTTTTTTTTTGGTCCCCCATGTTAACAGGCCAGTAAACTAGGACAAGTCACATTGTATCTTGTTAATGGGTCAGGACTCAAGACCTGTCCATTTGAGTGGGCCATCAAAACAGGGCATCAGTATGTGGCAGGAGTCCAATTCCCACAAGTTATACCGCTAATTAGATGAAGGTAAGGACTGTGGCATGCCATAGAACACAGTGTTCTCTTAATTGTTTATATGACTGTTACAATATGCAAATCTGCTCCCTGGTGCCAATTCACTTAAGGAGAAGCTATTGCATTCAAAGATAGGAGGGTATATAATTGTGAGAAAGCTATAAAGTGGCTTGCAAAAGTACACTCCAACTGGCATTTTTCATGTTTTGCTACCGCACAGCCTGGAATTTCACAGGTTTTTTTTGGTGGTTTACATCAGTTCAGGTAAAGAACATTTTCATTTTTTCTTGTGAGGCAAACAATAAATAGGACAAAATAATTGAAAACTTTAGTGTGGATAACTATTTATTCCCTAAAGTCAGTACTTTGTAAAGTCTCCTTTTGCAGCAATTACAGCTGCAACTCGCTTTGGATAAGTCTCTATGAGTTTTCCACATTTTGCCACTGGGACTTTGGCCCATTCCTCTAGGCAAAACTACTCCTGCTCTTTAAAGGTATATGGTTTCCTCCGGTGAACAGCAATCTTCAAGTCTAACCACAGATTTTCAACTGGATTAACGTCTGGGCTTGACTAGACCCCTCCAAAACAATTACACCTTTCCGCTTTCCTCTGCCTTTTGCCTTTACTCAAGTGCTGCTTTAGCAGTATGCTTTGGGTCATTGTTTTTTTGGAAGGTGAGCATCCATCCCAGTGTCAAATCACGGCAAGACAAATTGATTTTACTCAAGAATATTCCCGTATTTCGCATCATCTATCTTCCCCTTGACTTGGCCCATTTTCCCTGTCCATGCTGCTGAAAAACATCCCCACAGCATGATGCTGTCACCACCATGTTTCACTGTGGGAATGGTTTTCTTGGTGTGATGAGCTGTGTTGGATTGGCGCCAGGCATAGCCATTAACTTCCATTTGGGGAGTCTCCCACAGGATTTTTGGCAAACTCAAAACGAGCCTAAAAATTTGTGTGTGTAAGTAAAAGCTTTTTTCTGTCCACTCTTCCATAAAGGCATAGTGGTCATATGGATAGATACTTCAGTCTCTTCTTGGGAACTGTGCAGCTCCACTGCAGTTAACTTTTGCCTTAATGCTGCCTCTCCGATTAATGCCCACCTTGCCTGGGCTGAAAGTTTTGGTGGGCAGCCCTCTATTAGCAGGTTTGTTGTGGTAAATTGTTCTTTCCATTGATGATAATGGATTTGATGGTGCTCCAGAGAATCATCAGAGATTGGGTTATTAACCTAACCCGATCTGCACAGCTCAACAACTTTGTCCCTGACTTCTTTGGAGAGCTCCTTCATCCTTGTTGTGTTGTTTGGTTAGTTGTGCCTTTTGCTAAATTGTCTTGCAGTCTCTGTGGCCTTTCGGAAAAGGTGACAGACCATGCACACTTGGATTGCACACAGGCAGATTTCCTTTCACTAAGCATGTAACTTATGAAGGTAATTGCACCAGAAATTTTTAGGAGCTTATCGCAAAAGAGATGAATACAGCAGCGACCAGTGTTATTTGCGAGGGTCGCTGTGTGTCCCGCAGGATGCGTTCAGAAGTGTACTAGACCCACTGCAGTGCCTTGTGGTCACAGCAGGACGCCTGTGAGTCACAAAGCAAAATAAAAGTAAGTATGAGCCTGGTCAAGCTATTTGGCCAAGGCATTGTTCAGGAAAACCTGTTATGGGCTTTTATTTTTTAAATGGACTGCAGGAAGGTAGTGGGGCCCGTACGTTTCCTCTAGGCTGGATCTTACAAGTGGCACATGGCCACAGATTCTAGTTTAGAAAAAACCCTAAAGGCCTATGCCAAGCTAAAAGGTGAGACATCTTTTCCCGACTAGGGGTTAATACCTATGTGAGAGCCCAACAGGTGTTTTCATGGACTTTTGTGGAAGCACAGCCTACCCGGTCTCAGGTTTATAACTTGCTGCAGCTTGTGAAAAGGTGGCACCAACCTGAGACTTTGACTACGGGCCACATGGTGGAAAGGGTAGTGGTCGACAGGCTGGTGAAAGCTCTGCCAGCAGCCATACATAGTTGGGTGGGGCAAGGGGACCCGGGCACTGTGGACTAGGTGGTGGGACTGATTGAGCAGAACATGGCCACTCAGGACTTTATACGGGACACTGCTCCATTACAGCTGCCACATCGGGCCCTACCAACCCAGGAGCCTGGGAAAAATCCATGTCCCTCTACTGGGGCCAATCAGGACCGAGCCCAAACCAAGGGGGTATCTCAAAGGGAGACTGACAGTAGACCCGTGTCCCCTAAGTCAGCCCCAAGGTCCAGTCACGCCGCAGCTATCAAGTGTTGGCAGTGACAGGGCCCTGGACATGTGGCTGCCAACTTCCCCGAAAGCTGAACCCATGGGCTGTGGGTATACTCGCCGAGTGTCCATCTGTTCTATGCCCAGCTAGTCTGTACTGCCACTACAGGCGCTGCTGATACCGAACCCCAGCTGTGCAAGGTACTCGTTAATGGGTACAAGACAGATGCTCTTTTGGACTCAGGGAGCTTAGTGACTCTGGGGCTGTCCCAAGCAACAAGGGACCCATGTACCAATGGATGGAAGGTGGGGGTGTTATGCATACATGGGGAACTCAGAGAGTACCCAACAGCGGAGGTTACATTTTCCACCCCATGTGGAGAGATAAGAGAGGTGGTGGGAGTGGAAAAGACTATTACGTATGGGACTGTACTGGGAAGAGACTTACCACTGTTCTGGTCCCTGTGAGAGACCAGCGTTAAGCTTCCTAGGATAAATGTTATTCCGGGTGCAGAACTCAAAGATCTCGAGTCAGGAAAACCTGCCATAGGGGTCATCAACCTAGGGACAGAGGGTAACCCCGATAGGTTCCTCTAGAGGTTTTGGCAGGAGCGGTCGAGGAGACCCAATCGATCCTTGAGCTGGAAGTGTCCCCTGGTAAGTTCGGGACAGTTCAGCTTCAGGATCCCACTCTGACCTGGTCACGGGAGAGAATAATTGAGGTAAATGGGGTGGCTCAGCAACCAGGTGTGGAGACAATGTTTCCATGTACGGCAATCAACCAGGAGTTATTATATAGGGTTGATAAAATCCGAAATGAGGTGGTGGAACAACTGGTAGTGCCCCAATCCTATCGTTGGGTGGTGCTCAACATGGCTTACAACCACATGCTGGGAGGGCATTTGGGGGCCAAAGTTATGCAGGAGCACATACTGAGGCTTTTTTTGGCCTGGGGTCTACACTGAGTTCAGAGGTACTGTGTTGCATGTCCTGAGTGCCAGCTAACCTCACCCACTGCAAACTACCAGAGTCCATTGGTGCCTCTGCCCTTTATAGAGGTACCTTTTGAGCGGATTGCAATGAATCTGGTAGGTCCAATAGTAAAATTTGCCTGGGGACACCAACACTTATTAGTAGTCGTAGGCTACGCCACCCAGTACCCGGAGACGATTCCGCTTCGGCACACCTTGGCTAAGCTCAACTCCCGGGAGTTGTTTGCCATGTTCTGTCACATTGGAGTACCGATGGAGATCCTCACTGATCAAGGGACTACTTTCATGTCCAAGGTGACGAATGAACTTTGCAGACACCAAGATAAAACAGTTTTGCACGTCAGTGTACCACTCTCACAGACCGACAGACAAGTCGAGCACTTCCACAAAAACCCTCAAATCCAGGTTGAAGGTAGTCTCCAAGGATGGAAGGGATTGGGAAATGTTGTTGCCCTACTTGAAGTTCGCTATTCGGGAGTTACTGCAGGCTTCCATGGGATTTTCATCCTTTGAGCTACTGTATGGCAGGCATTCTAGGGGTCTGCTAGATGTAGCCAAAGAGACATGGGAGCAAGAACCTATGCCACATAAGAGTGTCATTAAGCATGTGGCCAATATGCATGACTGAATTGCAGCGGTCATGCCTATTGTAAAAGAGCATTTTTGGATGCTCAGGAAGCGCATGCTGCTTATATAACAATAAGGTCACAGCCCGCTCCTTTAAAGCAGGAGATTGGGTGTTAGTTTTGGTTCCCACCACTGAAAGCTTATGGCCAAGTGGCAAGGGCTGTATGATGTTCGGGAAAAAGTGTGGAAAGTCAACTACCGAATCTACCAGCCCGAGAAAAGGAAACCCGAACACTTGTATCAGGCTAATTTGTTAAAGGGCCACTGTCACCCCCCTCCAGCCGTTATAAACTAAAAGAGCCACCTTGTGCAGCAGTAATGCTGCAGTCTAACAAGGTGACTCTTTTAGTTTTTGTTGCTGATATTCCCACAATAAAGGTATTTATAAATTTGCTCAAATACCTGTCTTTGTCCATGGAGGCGGGTCTGAAGCCTCCTCTTTGAAGCGCCCAACTGCCGTCAGTCATCTCTTCTGGGGCGATTGTCGCCGCTCCCTCAGCACTGTTATTGTCCGAAATCCGGCGCCTGCGCTCTGCTCTTCAGCCTGTAGCAGGCGCATAGAGCAGCGGCCGTCCTAGCTCTGATGCCGGGTTCCGGTCTGCGCCAGTGCGGCCACCCTGTTACTGAATCCCCACCTTGCACTGTGTTATGCATTATGCACAGTGCGGGGCGGGGATTCAGTAACAGGGTGGCCGCACACAGTGTGTGGAGACACTACCCTCATTCATCAGGGATATGACAGATATCCTCAACCGTGGAATACAGCTTGAGGAAAATATGTATCTGGTGACATGTGACGTTGAGTCACTTTACACGTTTATACGGCATGACCATGGGATCATGGCGTCTGTTTTTTTTCTTAGTATGGTTAATTTGGATGACAAACTCCGTTGGTTCATTTTGGATTTGCTATGATTTTCCTTAACACATAATTTTTTTGTTTTTAAGGACTGTTATTTCCTACAGCTGCAGGGAACAGCGATGGGGGCGACTTGTGCGCCCTAATACGCTAACCTTTTCCTGGGGCTGTGGGAGAGAGAGGTAGTCCAAAATACTGAAGGTATTGACGCCGTGATCTCATGGTCTCACTATATAGACAATGTTTTGTTTATCTGGCAGGGTTCTGAGGCTTCCCTTATCTCTTTCCTTAACCCTCCGTCACATACAACTGATCTGACAGGCGCTTCTCTTTTACTTTCATTTCTCCTTCCTCACCAGATTATGAGGAAACCCCCTCCCTCCAGGTAGTCTCCTGTCTCTTGAAGGTCTGTGAAACCTGATATCACAGTTGGATTTCAGAGCTTCAGGGGAGAGGATATAGCTGCACAGATCTCTCAGGCTCATTGTATGTGAATACGTCACATTCAGTAAGGTTGGTATTTTATGTTTTTATTCATCACAATAGTTTATTTAGCTTGTTTTATGAATGTATAGCACAAAATGTGAGGATATTTCATAGAAATAAGGGAGATTTTATAAAAGAAAGTGTGCTGCTCAGGCATATACAGTAGTTCCCTAACATATTCCTTATCCTGCTTCAGATTATCTGCTGAAATGGAGAGGAAAACGTACAATTTATCCAAACAACTTGATGTTGAGGAAGTAACAAACATGCTGTTAGATGATGGAGACCTCACACTGAATGAGGATTTAGGAGAGGAAAGTGAGATTGATTCTCATGATGAGGTGGAAGAATGTGTCCTGGATTCTGAAACAGAGCAAGATGGTGACAGTGGTGAGGATGAAGAAGTTGGATCATATTATATTGGAAAAGATAAAAATGCTAAATGGAACAAGAAGCCATTCCAGAAAAAATGTAGGGAACCTTTAAACATTATTACTCACCTTCCTGCAGTAATAGGAACTGCACGTAATGCAAAAACTGCAGTTGAATGCTGGAACAGTATATTTACAGATGACATTCTGGACTCTATTGTCACATATACCAACCAATATATAGACATTATAAAGGACAAGTACATCTGCAACAGAACCATCAAGCCCACAGATGAAATAGAACTGCGTGCTTTTTTTGGATTACTGTACCTTGCAGGAGCTTATAGGGCAAATAGACAAAGTTTGGAGGAACTTTGGGGTAAAGATGGGGATGGAGTTGAAAAATTTAGCCTTGTTATGTCCATAAACAGATTCAAGATTCTAATTCGTTGCCTTCGGTTTGACGACAGAACTACCCGAACCGAACGCAAAACACATGAACGACTTGCTCCAATTCGTGATATATTTCAAAGATTTGTTGTAAACTGTAAACAAAGTTATTACCCTGGAGAGAATCTCATTATTGACGAAATGCTCCCTGGTTTTCGTGGTAGATGTGCCTTTCGTCAATATATTCCATCAAAGCCAAACAAATATGGAATAAAAATTTATGCCCTTGTTGATGCCAGTAAGCCCTACACTTACAACCTGGAAGTTTATGCAGGAAAACAACCAGAAGGTCCTTACTGTGTGAGCAACAAACCCATTGATGTTATAAAAAGACTGGCTGAACCCTTATTTGGATCGGGTCGCAATATTACAGCTGACAATTGGTTTACAAGTTGTGATCTGATTGATTATCTGAAAATTCAGAAGCTGTCATACGTGGGAACTGTAAGAAAAAACAAAAGGGAATTGCCGCCACAGTTTGTAAGTGTGAAAGAGAGACAACAGTACAGCAGTATGTTTGCATTCCATAATGGAAAGGCTTTAGTTTCCTATGTACCACATGCCAAAAAAATCGTACTTCTTCTATCAACACTTCATGATGATGCTGCCATCGATCCTGGGACTGGGGCAGAAAAAAACCGGAGATAATTACATTTTACAATGCCACCAAAGGGGGTGTGGATACTGCAGATCAGATGTGCTCCACTTTCAACGTCAGCAGAAACATCAAACGCTGGCCAATGGTCATATTTTTTGCTATGTTGAATTTGGGTGGTATAAATTCACAAGTAATTTATCTTGAAAACAAGCTTGAACCACTACGTAGACGATTGTATCTGAAAAAATTGGCCCATGAACTAGTACTTGGAGAGCTACGCAGGAGAAGCGTGAAAACAATCGGTATCCCCTATCGCCTTCAAGTTCAGCTCAAAAGGTTCCGCCCAGAAGATGATGGTGAAAAGTCACCATCTGCACCACCTCACAAAAGAAGGAGATGCACCACCTGCCAAACGGAAAGCGGAACCAGAAGGCTTTCAAATTATGAATGTCTCAAATGTCATAAAGCAATTTGCCTGACACATGCAAAAATGGTGTGTAATTCTTGCTATTTGCTCTGCAAGTGTGACTTTTCTGGGGAAACCTCAGCATCTACTTCTGATTGAATATGTTTTTAATAGTACTTAAGGTACCTTAAAATTAAGTTTGTGTTCAAAAATTTTCTTTGTACATTTTTTTGAGAGAGTCGAACTGGGGACTATTTGGCGGGAGTTTTGAAAAGTTTGTATTTCATAGTTATTAGTTTTATGTTAAGTAAATGTTTTTTTTTTTGCAACTGATTATGTGTAGTCTCTTTTATTACATCCCTATGAAGGTCACTGATCACTTTTAGAGCACTGAAATTGCAAACATTAGATATTATAGGTATTTTTCCAGCAGGCGCCTGACAGGCACATTGTATGTGAACTCGTTAGTCCGAATATTGTATGTGACGGAGGGTTAATAGGTTGAATGACAATCAACTGAACATCGACCTGACATGGAAGTATAGCAAAGTAAAAGTAGAATTTTTGGATGTTATTGTAGAAAGAGATGACAAAGGATTCATTACCACTAATGTCTTTCATAAGTCCACTGCTACCAACACTCTATTACATGCTACATTGTCGCACCATCCCCAGACATTTAGATCAGTGCCCATTAGCCAATTTTTACGTATTAAACGTATTTGTTCAGATGACAACGCATTCGAACAGCAGGCCAGGATCCTCAAAAGTAACCTCCAGGAGAGCGGATATAATCATAAGGCTATACGAGCTGGCTATAGGAGGGCCAAATTTACATCACGGGAGACACTCTTAGCCCATTCTGGACACAATATCTCAAAAAGAAAACCAACCTGTGCGCTTTATAACCACCTTCAATTCCGAATGGAGAGAGATATCAGGGATTCTAAGAAAATACTGGCCTGTGTTTTTGGCAGATGAGGATGTGGAACCACATATCTCTAATTATCCGTCAATAACATGGTGTAGGTCAAAAAATCTTAAAGAAATGCTGGCAAGAAGCCACTATGTGGCACCTCACAAGCCAGTGTTTTCTGAAAGGATGTACCCGAGGTGGGGATCATTTCAATGTGGGGATTGCTCAGCATGTAAATTCATCGAAAGAACCTCCACATTTGAAAATAGTAGCTCTGATAGAGTCTTCTCCATAACCCACTATATCAACTGTAGAACCGATAATGTGATATATTATGCAAAATGTGCATGTAATCTTATTTACATCGGCATGACCACACGTGAATTACGTGTGCGTACTTTGGAACATGTACGGGATATAAAAAATGGAGCTTTGGCACTAGACATAGAAACTTTAAAATCAATACCAAAGCACTTCAGAATATATCACAACAGCAATCCAAAAATGTTTAAGGTGAGAGGGATTGACAGGGTTCAACTGGGTATCAGGGGAGGGAATTTTAAAAAGTAACTACTTAAGAAAGAAACTAGATGGATGGTAGATCTGGACACGGTTGCCCCCAAGGGTCTAAATGAGTTTGTTAGTTTCAAATCCTTTCTAGGTTAGCGCGAATTTTAGTGTGTTGCTGTAATTTCATATATGTTTTTATTATGCATTCATGTTTTGCTATATTCTTTTATATTCTATTATTCTTCAATCTTAAGCTGTCATGTTTTGTATTGTCCTTGTGGTGTAATAACTATACTGTTTTCCCCTACTTCATTCATAGCATTTATAGCATCCACTGCTGGTTACCGTGGGAATGTGTGAGGAGTCTTTTTATAGATATCGATGGCTATCCCAAATATCTAGAAGATGATACCTGTACTGACGATTGCTAACATAATACCAGAAGAATGAATCAAGTCATCCTCATCTCCAGCTATATATTTTGTATGTTATCATATATGAGACTTATATTATTACATAAATTGAATTATGTAGCTCTAAAATATCCTATGCTTGACTTGGTGTGATGTTTTTTTACATATATATATATATATATATATATATATATATAATGCAAATTCTCTTTGCTATTATATGGGACTTGTGGAAGTATTTGGTTAATTTTCACGTTATTAGGGTGTTGTAATATTTACTCTGTATCCAACACCTATCAGAGGGGCGCAGCATATGCTACACATATGCGGGGACATGGCACGTATTTAGACGTTTGTGTTTATTAGTTGTATTGTTGTGCGTTGATACTCACCTCTTGCTGGTTTGTGTAGGCGCATGGCGCGCATGCGCTGTGGCGTCACTGTGGGAGGTGCTCTCTTGTTGTTGCGCGTTGTCCTGGTTACCTGCCCGATCACATGACCGGAACATGGGACCGGATGGCGTACACACTGAGCGCGGTCTCCTCAGTGGCGTCACATCATGGCGTCGGTGCGCCGCGACACACACATGCTGGCAATAGGGTGCTATTATGCAAATATAAAAAGACTGTGACAGCAACGCCATCTTACCTCCTGACAAAGCTGTGGATACAGTGAAACGCGCGTCGAGGTGTGCTTTGACTGGGTGACCCCCTCTTTAGTCCTAAATATGACTTCAGGTAAAAATGACTATATGTGATATCCTTGCTGGCCACATGGCAATTGTGGATAATATTATCTCTTACATTGAGCAAGGCATATATTGCTATGTATCATAAGGACACTCTGTAGGTTAGCCGCAATATCGGCATGTTTTAGGTATATGGATGGTTATATATCTTGTTCTGTATATGTCGACCAGTGGGGAGTCACATCAGTCTTTGGCTTTGCTATGATCTTGTACTTTTCTTAAAACGAATCTCACAATGTTATTATATTTTGTATATTGGTTTTAAATGTATCTTTTTGTAATAAAATATTTGGTTTTATTGAATATATTTGAGATCCAGTCTCTTCATATTTCTTTATTGGTGCCTATATATCTTGTTGATGAAGGGATCTGAGTAATTTGCAATGATGATATTGTTTCTTTGTTGGTTTTACATTCCAGAGGCTGATGGAAATAGTGCTGAAACCCCCCCTATCGGAAGTATGCGTCAGCATACTTAGATGACATCATCATTTTTAGTACGGAATGGCATACCCACTTGTCCCAGGTACAAGCAGTGGTACATTCGTTCAGAGCAGCGGACTTAATGGCAAATCCCAAGAAATGTGCCTGAGGAAGCCCGGTACTTTAGGTTATGTGATCGGCCGTGGAGTTATCAAACCACAAATAAATAAAATCGAGGTCATTCAGAACTGGCCCCGACCTGTGACCACCAAACATGTGAGAGCGTTTCTCGGTATCATTGGCTATTACCGTTTATACCTAATTTTTTCGGGGAGAACAACACCCCTTAGGCTACTTTCACACATCAGATTTTTTTTGCATGAGGTACAATCAGGCAAATTTAAAAAAAGGATCCTATTTTTTCCGCCGGATCCGTTTTTTTTTCTCATAGAATTGTATTAGCGCCGGATTGCGCCAGATGTCCCAACGTTTCATCCGTTTTTTGCCGGATCTGTCAAAAATTAGTTTTCCGGCGGACGAAGAAAACGTCAAGAGCAACATTTTTTATGTCCGGCAGAAAACAGCACAACGACTGATCTGGCCAAAACATATGAAACACAGGTAGAAATGGCCGAATCCAACGACCGGATCCAGTTTTTAACAGAAAACATGCATTTTCCATTCTGGAATCTCTCTTGTCACTGTATTCAGGTGAAAAACAAAGAAACGGATCCAGCTGAAAAATTGATCCGTCGCATCAGTTTTTCACTATTTGCAACGGATCTGTTTTTCATAAAATTAGCCGGAATGACCCAGAAATAAAAAACCTGATGTGTGAAAGTAGCCTTACTGATCTCTTCAAGGGAAAGAAGTCAGTCATGATTCGGTGGAACGCCCAGGCGAAGGAAGTGTACCAATCCATAAAGGTGGCACTGTGCGGACAGCCTGTCCTCATTAGCTCCAACTTTCAGAAATGTTTCTTTATGCAGACAGATGCCTCCAACGTGTGCCTGGGAGCGGTTCTGTCTCAGGAGGTGAACTGAGAGGAGCATCAGGTCAAGTACCTAAGTAGGAAACTCATCCCGGACGAGAAAAATTATAGCATAGTGTTGAAGGAGTGCCTGGCCATTTAGTGGGCCTTGGAGTCCCTACGTTAGTATTTGCTCTGTCGACCGTTTTGCTTGGTGACAGATCTTTCACCCTTGGTCTGTTTGAGGAATGCCAAGGAGAGAAATGCGTGGGTCAACCGATGGTTCCTGTCTTTGTAAAATTTCAATTTTACCGTGGAACATGGGTCCGGGAAGTTGCAGGGAAATGTGGATGCACTGTCACGGGCCCACTGTATGATGACAAGTGTTCAACCCCACAAGTTTGAACAGGTGGGGTATGTGAGGCAGCGACCAGTGTAATTTGCAAGGGTCGCTTTATGTCCCCCAAGATGCACTCAGCAACGTATTAGACCCGTTCGAGTGCCTTGTGGTCACAGCAGGATGCCTGTGAGTCATAAGGCAAAATAAAAGTAAGCATGAACCTGGTCAATCTATTTGGCCAAGGCATTGTTCAAGAAAACCCGCTATGGGCTTTTATTTTTGAAACAGACTGCAGGAAGGTAGTGGAGCCGGTACGTTTCCTGTAGGCTGGAATTAACAAGTGGCCTATGGCCACAGATTCCAATTTAGAAAAAACCCTGCAGGAAGAGTTGGGGTGTGCAACTTATGGAGCAAGACAGCTCTGCAAGAGCTTGTAAGTTAACACAGAGCCAGCAGAGCGACCTCCTAGCACCCGGCAGCGTGAAACGGTGGTGCCGTCACATTCGGCAACCGGACTCCAATGGACTGTTTTGCTTCCCGGCTGCGATCCGGAGGATACCATATGCTGTACAATGTGTAAGTGTGGACATTAAAAAGACGTTTGCTGTGAACTTTTCCTGTTTTTCCTGAACCAACCCCGCTGCAATACAGTAGGTATGCTATGAAATAATCATAGCCCATGAGAGCTGCCATTTTGGGACTGGCAGTACAGCTTGCTGTATGCTCATGAAATAACCACAGTTTTCAGGCTCGTTTGTACTCAGAGACAGGGCAAAGGCCTGCAGAGCAGAACACAGTATGTATAAATTACGTATACATAAATTTGGTGCAACTCCAGCATACTCTTCATCATGACTGTCATACAAAAATCCTCTCCTAAATGGGGGCATCATGTTTGACAATGGCAGTCAGAGACTATACTATAATGGCTTATTCAGCAGCTGAATTGATGATTAGCCTGCGGCTGTTATATGGTTTTATAAGGATAAACGCACCTATTACACGGAATAAACGGTGCTGCTTTTTAGTGCAGGAAACTAATTAAGAGCAATTCATATTAGAGTGGTAGGCCAGAGTCATACTAGACCATAATATGGACGAGTGCAATGCGAAAAAAAATCGCATTGCATATTTAAATTTTTATATGTCTCTCCCTAATAATGATAGTTGTGTGTGTGTGTGTGTGTGTGTGTGTGTAAAATTTGGGAGCTGTAGGTCTTAAATTAATGGGTTAATTCATGGAAAAAACTGCCATTGGCTCTCGCATAATTTTCTCCGCCAGAGAGGGAAAGCCAGTGACTGAGGGCAGATATTAATAGCCTAGAGAGGGACCAATGTTATTTACCCCCCCACCCCTCGGCTAAAAACATCTGCCCCCAGTCAGTCACTTTGCACTGACGAGGGGCAGTACCCCGAAACAGTGTCTGCACTGCAAATTGAGATCTGGTTTGGCTCTTATCCGAAGTCATGTGACAAGACTCGTTAAAGGGTCAGCATTGACTGTTAGGATTGCTACTTCCAATAGATAGCACTAGAGTTCTAGTCCTCTTCTTCTCCGAAGAGACAATTTGCATATTTCGCAGAGGAGCATTGTGGCTTTAAGTCTCCTCATCTCGACATGCTTAACATGTCACTCTCCGCAAAGAGAAACAATACGTCTTGAAACTTTGGAAAGTGATATAGGCAGGGCGAGGAGCATGGGGTAACTCCCTGGAGATAATTTTAGCTTTCAGCACAAGTTTTGAAACATTTTTTTTTGCTAGGAAGTTATAAGGGTTAAAAGTTGATCAGCAATTTCTCAATTTTCAAACAAAATTTACAAAGCTGTTTTTTTAACCCCTTTCTGACATTAGACATACTATCCCGTCGAGGTGGGGTGGGCCCCTATGACCACCGACGGGATAGTACGTCATATGCGATCGGCAGCGCTCACGGGGGGAGCGCCGCCGATCGCGGCCGGGTGTCAGCTGCCTATCACAGCTGACATCCGGCACTATGTGCCAGGAGCGGTCACGGACCGCCCCCGGCACATTAACCCCCGGCACACCGCGATCAAAGATGATCGCGATGTGCTGGCAGTACAGGGAAGCATCGCGCAGGGAGGGGGCTCCCTGCGGGCTTCCCTGAGCCCCCCGCAGCAACGCGATGTGATTGCGTTGCTGCGAGGGTCTCCTCACCTGCCTGCTCCAGCCCCGGATCCAAGATGGCCACGGATCCGGGTCCTGCAGGGAGGGAGGTGGCTTCACAGAGCCTGCTCAGAGCAGGCACTGTGAAGCCTGCACTGCTGTAAGTCAGATCGGTGATCTGACAGAATGCTGTGCAAACTGTCAGATTACAGATCTGTATTGTCCCCCCTAAGACAAAATAAAAAAGTTTAAAAAAAAATTCCAAATGTGTGAAAAAAAATATAAAAAAATATTCCTAAATAATGAAAAAAAAAATATTATTCCCATAAATACATTTCTTCATCTAAATAAAAAAAAACAATAAAAGTACACATATTTAGTATCGCCGCGTCCGTAACGACCCGACCTATAAAACTGGCCCACTAGTTAACCCCTTCAGTAAAAACCGTAAGAAGAAAAAAAAAAAACGAGGCAAAAAACAACGCTTTATTATCATACCGCCGAACAAAAAGTGGAATAACACGCGATCAAAAAGACAGATATAAATAACCATGGTACCACTGAAAACGTCATCTTGTCCCGCAAAAAACGAGCCGCCACACAGCATCATCAGCAAAAAAATAAAAAAGTTATAGTCCTGAGAATAAAACGATGCAAAAATAATTATTTTTTCTGTAAAATAGTTTTTATCATATGAAAGCGCCAAAACATAAAAAAATGATATAAATGAGGTATCACTGCAATCGGACTGACCCGAAAAATAAAACTGCTTTATCAATTTTACCAAACGCGGAATGGTATAAACGCCTCCCTCAAAAGAAATTCATGAATAGCTGGTTTTTGGTCATTCTTCCTCACAAAAATCAGAATAAAAAGCGATCAAAAAATGTCACGTGCCCGAAAATGTTACCAATAAAAACGTCAACTCGTCCCGCAAAAAACAAGACCTCACATGACTCTGTGGACCAAAATATGGAAAAATTATAGCTCTCAAAATGTGGTAACACAAAAAATATTTTTTGCAATAAAAAGCGTCTTTCAGTGTGTGACGGCTGCCAATCATAAAAATTCGCTAAAAAACTTGCTATAAAAGTAAATCAAACCCCCCTTCATCATCTTCTTAGTTAGGGAAAAATTAAAAAAAATTATTTATTTCCATTTTCCCATTAGGGCTAGGGTTAGGGCTAGGGTTAGGGTTAGGGCTAGGGTTAGGGTAAGGGCTAGGGTTAGGGCTAGGGTTAGGGTTGGGGCTACAGTTAGGTTTGGGGCTAAAGTTAGGGTTAGGGTTTAGATTACATTTACAGTTGGGAATAGGGTTGGGATTAGGGTTGGGGGTGTGTCAGGGTTAGAGGTGTGGTTAGGATAACCGTTGGAATTAGGGTTAGGGGTGTGTTTGGATTGGGGTTTCAGTTATAATTGGGGGGTTTCCACTGTTTAAGCACATCAGGGGCTCTCCAAACACGACATGGCGTCCGATCTCAATTCCAGCCAATTCTGCGTTGAAAAAGTAAAACAGTGCTCCTTCCCTTCCGGCTCTCCCGTGTGCCCAAACAGGGGTTTACCCCAACATATACGGTATCAGTGTACTCAGGACAAATAGGACAACAACTTTTGGGGTCCAATTTCTCCTGTTACCCTTGGGAAAATACAAAACTGGGGGCTAAAAAATAATTTTTTGGGGAAAGTTTTTATTTTTTATTTTCACGGCTCTGCGTTATAAACTGTAGTGAAACACTTGGGGGTTCAAAGTTCTCACAACACATCTAGATGAGATCCCTGGGGGGTCTAGTTTCCAATATGGGGTCACTTGTGGGGGGTTTCTACTGTTTAGGTACATTAGGGGCTCTGCAAACGCAATGTGACACCTGCAGACCATTCCATCTAAGTCTGCATTCCAAATGGAGCTCCTTCTCTTCCGAGCCCTCCCATGCGCCCAAACAGTGGTTCCCCCCACTTATGGGGTATCATCGCACTCAGGACAAATTGGACAACAAATTTTGGGGTCCAATTTCTCCTGTTACCCTCAGGAAAATACAAAACTGGGGGCTAAAAAATATTTTATGTGGGAAAAAATTTTTGTTTTATATTTACGGCTCTGCATTATAAACTTCTGTGAAGCTCTTGGTGGGTCAAAGCGCTCACCACACATCTAGATAAGTTCCTTAGGGGGTCTACTTTCCAAAATGGTGTCACTTGTGGGGGTTTCTACTGTTTAGGTACATTAGGGGCTCTGCAAACACAATATGACACCTGCAGACCATTCCATCTAAGTCTGCATTCCAAATGGCGCTCCTTCCCTTCCGAGCCCTCCCATGCGCCCAAACAGTGGTTCCCCCCACATATTGTGTATAATCGCACTCAGGACAAATTGGGCAACAAATTTTGGGGTCCAATTTCTCCTGTTACCCTCGGGAAAATACAAAACTGGGGGCTAAAAAAATAATTTTTGTGGGAAAAAATTTTTGTTTTATTTTTACGGCTCTGCATTATAAACTTCTGTGAAGCACTTGGTGGGTCAAAGTGCTCACCACACCTCTAGATAAGTTCCTTAGGGGGTCTACTTTCCAAAATGGTGTCACTTGTGGGGGGTTTCAATGTTTAGGCACATTAGTGGCTCTCCAAACGCAACATGGCGTCCCATCTCAATTCCTGTCAATTTTGCATTGAAAAGTCAAACAGCGCTCCTTCCCTTCCGAGCTCTCCCATGCGCTTAAACAGTGGTTTACCCAAACATATGGGGTATCAGCGTACTCAGGACAAATTGTACAACAACTTTTTGGGTCCAATTTCTTCTCTTACCCTTAGGAAAATAAAACATTGGGGGCGAAAAGATAATTTGTGTGAAAAAATATGATTTTTTTATTTTTACGGTTCTGCATTATAAACTTCTGTGAAGCACTTGGTGGGTCAAAGTGGTCACCACACCTCTAGATAAGTTCCTTAGGGGGTCTACTTTCCAAAATGGTGTCACTTGTGGGGGGTTTCAATGTTTAGGCACATCAGTGGCTCTCCAAACGCAACATGGCGTCCCATCTCAATTCCTGTCAATTTTGCATTGAAAAGTCAAACGGCGCTCCTTCGCTTCCGAGCTCTGTCATGCGCCCAAACAGTGGTTTACCCCCACATATGGGGTATCGGTGTACTCAGGACAAATTGTGCAACAACTTTTGGGGTCTATTTTCTCCTGTTACCCTTGGTAAAATAAAACAAATTGGAGCTGAAGTAAATTTTTTGTGAAAAAAGTTAAATGTTCATTTTTATATAAACATTCCAAAAATTCCTGTGAAGCACCAGAAGGGTTAATAAACTTCTTGAATATGGTGTTGAGCACCATGAGGGGTTCAGTTTTTAGAATGGTGTCACACTTGGGTATTTTCTATCATATAGACCCCTCAAAATGACTTCAAATGAGATGTGGTCCCTAAAAAAAAATGGTGTTGTAAAAATGAGAAATTGCTGGTTAACTTTTAACCCTTATAACTCCCTAACAAAAAAAAAAATTGGTTCCAAAATTGTGCTGATGTAAACTAGACATGTGAGAAATGTTATTTATTAAGTATTTTGTGTGACATCTCTCTGTGATTTAATTGCATAAAATTTCAAAGTTGGAAAATTGCGAAATATTCATAATTTTTTGCCAAATTCTTGTTTTTTTCACAAATAAACACAGGTACTATCAAAGAATTTTTACCACTATCATGAAGTGCAATATGTCACGAGAAAACAGTGTCAGAATCACTGGGATCCGTTGAAGCGTTCCAGAGTTATAACCTCATAAAGGGACAGTGGTCAGAATTGTAAAAATTGGCCCGGTCATTAACGTGCAAACCACACTTGGGGGTAAAGGGGTTAAGGAACCACATCCTATTTAAAGTGACTTTGAGGGTTCTATATGACAGAAAATTCACAAAAGTGACACTATTCTAAAATCTACTGCATGCTTTAAGGTTCTCATAACCACATTCAAGAAGTTTTTTAAACCTTCAGGTGCTTCACTGGAATGGCATGTGGAAGGAAAAAAAGAATATTTTACTTTTTTTTTTTTTACAAAAATTTTGCTTTATCCCCAATTTTTTTATACTTTCACAAGAATAACAGTAAAAATGGATTTCAAAAATAGTTTTGAAATTTCTCCATGTGGGGGGGGGGGGGGGGACTACTGTTTGGGCACACAGCATGGCTCAGAAGGTAAAGAACACGGTTTGACTTTTTGAATGGAAAAATGGCTGAAATTGATAATTGATGCCATGTTGCATTTGGACAGCCCCTGATGTGCCTAAACAGGGGAAACCCCCCATAAGCGACCCATTTTGGAAACTACACCACTCAAGGATTTTATCCAGGGGTATAGTGAAGATTTTTAACTCAAAGGTACTACACAGAACTTGATTACATTAGGTCATCATATTGAATATATCATCAATGTTGAGCGCAAGTTCTTGCTACTCGAGTTTGCATCGGAGTGCCCTATTATGCCCCAAGTATCGCGCGTGCTTGAGTAACCCTGATGCAAACTCGGGTTGTTGACAGGTGCTAGCTGGCAGATCTTGGAAGGTGCACTGCATATGTGCCTGCCTTTTTTTTTTCAAAGAAGAGGAGGCAGAGGGCCAGGGGACAGAGCTAGAAGGACCGTGGTGGGCTAGGGGACCTCATTTCTCTCTCCTCTTACATGTATATCATGTCAGAAGAGAGAGATGTTTTTAATAGAAGGCAGAGATTTTATGTTTGTTTGTTTTTTTGTTTTTTTTTTAACATGACTGCCATTATTTATTGAATAACAACAATCATATGATCGGGGACAGAAAAACCAGCCCTGATCATGTTCTGTAAGCTACTCCGATTGCCCTTTTAAGATGGAAATGAGGTTATGCTGCCATTTTAATGCGTATCGGCGGTCGTTAAGGGGTTAAGTGGTTTTCTTGGATTACTCATTTGTGTAACCTTGAACCTAGAAATGCATGTAAACATGTCAGAACTGCACAAGTCTCTTCTCTGCTTTATATGGAGAAGTCACCCATAGGGTACCAGCCGGACTACTGGAAAAAGTGATCATATTACAAAAAGTACTTATATTTACCCTCTTATATAGCACCATTAACCCCTAGAAGTAACTTTCAGTTTTGGCCTTTATGCCAGACTATTTTCTTTTTCAGTTTTTTATTGTTGGGTTCCAGGAGCCATAACTTTCTTACTTTTTGGGCAAGTCATAAGATCTCTTTTTTTAATATGAGTTGTAAGTGGCATAATTTTGGGATACCTTAACCCCTTAATCCCATATGACTTACTATCCCGTCCAGGTGACCTGGGACTCAATTCCCAGTGACGGGATAGTACGTCATATGCGATTGGCCGCGCTCACGGGGGGAGCGCGGCCGATCGCGGCCGGGTGTCAGCTGACTATCGCAGCTGACATCCGGCACTATGTGCCAGGAGCGGTCACGGACCGCTCCCGGCACATTAACCCCCGGCACACCGCGATCAAACATGATCGCGATGTGCCGGCGGTACAGGGAAGCATCGCGCAGGGAGGGGGCTCCCTGAGACGATCGGTACACGGTGATGTACTCACCGTGTACCGAGCGTCTTCTCCCTGCAGTCCCCGGATCCAAAATGGCCACGGGGCTGCATCCGGGTCCTGCAGGGAGTACTTCCGGGTCGCCTGCAGGTGCTGGTAAGCCTGCAGCGATGTCAGTGAGATCGCCGATCTTACAAATTGCTGTGCAAACTGTAAGATCGGCGATCTGTGATGTCCCCCCCTGGGACAAAGTAAAAAAGTTAAAAAAAATAATTTCCACATGTGTAAAAAAAAAAAAAAAATTACTAAATAAATAAATAAATAAAAAATATTATTCCCATAAATAAATTTCTTTATCTAAAAAAACCCAAAAAACAATAAATGTACACATATTTAGTATCGCCGCGTCCATAACGACCCGACCTATAAAACTGTCCCACTAGTTAACCCCTTCAGTGAACACCGTAAGAAGAAAAAAAAAACGAGCCAAAAAACAACGCTTTATTATCATACCGCCGAACAAAAAGTGGAATAACACGCGATCAAAAAGACGGATATAATCATGATACCGCTGAAAACGTCATCTTGTCCCGCAAAAAACGAGCCACCACAAAGCACAATAAGCAAAAAAATAAAAAAGTTATAGTCCTGAGAATAAAGCGATGCCAAAATAATTATTTTTTCTATAAAATAGCTTTTATCGTATAAAAGTGCCAAAACATAAAAAAATGATATAAATGAGGTATCGCTGTAATCGTACTGACCCGACGAATAAAACTGCTTCATCCACTTTACCAAACGCGGAACGGTATAAACGCCTCCCCCAAAAGAAATTCATGAATAGCTGGTTTTTGGTCATTCTGCATCACAAAAATCGGAATAAAAAGTGATCAAAAACTGTCACGTGTCCAAAAATGTTACCAATAAAAACGTCAACTCGTCCCGCAAAAAACAAGACCTCACATGACTCTGTGGACCAAAATATGGAAAAATTATAGGTCTCAAAATGTGGAGACGCAAAAACTTTTTTGCTATAAAAAAAAGTGTATTTTAGTGTGTGACGGCTGCCAATCATAAAAATCTGATATAAAAAACACTATAAAAGTAAATCAACCCCCCCTTCATCACCCCCTTAGTTAGGGAAAAATAATAAAATTAAAAAAATGTATTTATTTCCATTTTCCCATCAGGGCTAGGGTTAGGGCTAGGGTTAGGGTTGGGGCTAGGGTTAGGGCTAGGGTTAGGGTTGGGGTTAGGGCTAGGGTTAGGGCTAGGGTTGGGGTTAGGGTTGGAGCTAAAGTTAGGGTTAGGGTTGGGGCTAAAGTTAGGGTTAGGGTTGGGGCTAAAGTTAGGCTTAGGGTTGGGGCTAAAGTTAAGGTTAGGGTTTGGATTATATTTACGGTTGGGATTAGAATTAGGGGTGTGTCAGGGTTAGGGGTGTGGTTAGGGTTACTGTTGGGATTAGGGTTAGGGGTGTGTTAGGGTTAGGGTTTCAGGTAGAATTGGGGAGTTTCCACTGTTCAGGCACATCAGGGGCTCTCCAAACGTGACATGGCGTCCGATCTCAATTCCAGCCAATTCTGCGTTGAAAAAGTAAAACAGTGATCCTTCCATTCCGAGCTCTCCGGTGCGCCCAAACAGGGGTTTACCCCAACATATGGGGTATCAGCGTACTCAGGACAAATTGGACAACAACTTTTGGGGTCCAATTTATCCTGTTACCCTTGTGAAAATACAAAACTGGGGGCTAAAAAATCATTTTTGTGAAAAAAAAATAATTTTTATTTTCACGGCTCTGCGTTATAAACTATAGTGAAACACTTGGGGCTTCAAAGTTCTCACAACACATCTAGATAAGTTCCTTGGAGGGTCTAGTTTCCAATATGGGGTCACTTGTGGGGGGTTTCTACTGTTTGGGTACATCAGGGGCTCTGCAAATGCAACGTGACGCCTGCAGACCAATCCATCCAAGTCTGTATTCCAAATGGCGCTACTTCCCTTCCGAGCTCTGCCATGCGCCCAAACAATGGTTTACACCCACATATGGGGTATCAGCGTACTCAGGACAAATTGCACAACAACTTTTGTGGTCTAATTTCTTCTCTTACCCTTGGGAAAATAAAAAATTGGGGGCAAAAATATCATTTTTGTGAAAAAATATGATTTTTTATTTTTACGGCTCTGCATTATAAACTTCTATGAAGCACTTGGTGTGCAAAGCACTCACCACACATCTAGATAAGTTCCTTAAGGGGTCCACTTTCCAAAATGGTGTCACTTGTGGGGGGTTTCAATGTTTAGGCACATCAGGGGCTCTCCAAACGCAACATGGCGTCCCATCTCAATTTCAGTCAATTTTGCATTGAAAAGTCAAATGGCGCTCCTTTCCTTCCGAGCTCTGCCATGCGCCCAAACAGTGGTTTATCCCCACATATGGGGTATCAGCGTATTCAGGACAAATTGTACAACAACTTTTGGGGTCCATTTTCTCCTGTTACCCTTGGTAAAATAAAACAAATTGGAGCTGAAATAAATTTTGTGTGAAAAAAAGTTAAATGTTCATTTTTATTTAAACATTCCAAAAATTCCTGTAAAACACCTGAAGGGTTAATAAACTTCTTGAATGTGGTTTTGAGCACCTTGAGGGGTGCAGTTTTTAGAATGGTGTCACACTTGGGTACTTTCTTTCATATAGACCCCTCAAAATGACTTCAAATGAGATGTGGTCCCTAAAAAAAAAATGGTGTTGCAAAAATGAGAAATTGCTGGTCAAATTTTAACCCTTATAACTCCCTAACAAAAAAAAATTTGGTTCCAAAATTGTGCTGATGTAAAGTAGACATGTGGGAAATGTTACTTATTAAGTATTTTGCATGACATATCTCTGTGATTTAAGGGTATAAAAATTCAAAGTTGGAACATTGCGTAATTTTCAAACGTTTCGCCAAATTTCTGTTTTTTTCACAAATAAACGCAAGTTATATCGAATAAATTTTACCACTAACATGAAGTACAATATGTCACGAGAAAACAATGTCAGAATTGCCAAGATCCGTTGAAGCGTTCCAGAGTTATAACCTCATAAAGGGACAGTGGTCAGAATTGTAAAAATTGGCCCGGTCATTAACGTGCAACCCTCGGGGCTTAAGGGGTTAAATGGTTACAAACTTCTATTAACTCTTTATGGGAAGGAATATAAACAAAACAACAGTTCTACCACTGTTTATACATTTTACGCTATTCAGTGTGCTGTCAGAATAAAATGCTGACATTATACTGTGGGTCAGTATATATCGTTTTATGTTTTATTATTTTGTACAATATGTGCTCACTTGGAAAAAAAAATCCCTTGTTTCTGGGTCGCCATATTTTCAAAGTCATAAGCTTTACAACTTGCCAAGAGGGGAGCTGTATGTATGTTTTGTAGGGCAAACTGTAGCTTTTATTGGTGCTATTTTGTGGTACATGCAACTTTTAAAATCATTTTTTATTACACTCAAAATTAACTAACAAATTTTGAATTTGCTTCATTATTGTCAAGCTGCAGCTATGCAGGTAACTAACTTCCACTAGATGGCAATAGAGTGGAAAGATAGTAACAAGTCTGCAAGAGCAGACCTGCAGTGCTGCAGCAAAGCTATCACCAGGTGGCAGCAGAATAGTCAAACAAGCTAAGTCAAAATCTAGACCATAATGCAGTACAAAGGGAAAAAACAAGCACAGAGTCAGTGGAGAGCCAAAGGGTTAATACCAGACAGAAAACAGAAGTACCAGGGACCAGAGGCAAAGTCAAATGAGAGTCAAAGCCGAGTCAAACACTGGGAAATCCAACAGCAATCAGGAAACACTAAGACAGGACAGGTAGGGAAGGAGGAATAGACACGGGCAAGGTCAGAAAGCGCAGCAGGACCAATCAGGGTGCTACCAGAGTCAGATACGCAAGCCATAGGCAGAAAATGTAACTGACACCGCCTGCAGTATGCAGGCGTGCTAAATAGCAGGGTGGATAAAAATCAATGTTTGTTTTTTTTAATAAAAAAAAATCGGATTTTTTTTATTTAAATCAGATTTTTTTTCTTTAAATCGGATTTTTTTTTCTTTAAATCAGATTTTTTTTCAATAAACTGCTTTTTGAGGAAAATATTTTACCATCCAAAGGTTCTTCCATCATGAGATAAAGCTGAGTTGTTTAACTCAGTAGAATAAAGGCTGTATATGTGTAACATTCACAATGCCATGCTCTTCCAGAGGTTTCTGTAGGATTAGTGGGCAGTTTCTCTCCTATATTATCAGACGCTCGCTTTACTTACGCAGTTCTCAAAACTGAATTTGACCTTGCAGAGGTCCCAGCCTCTTCTTCATGGCAAAAATGGTACAACATGAACAGAGTTGAGAAAAGGACCTTAATCCTATTGTTCTACAAACCTATGAATACAGAATCAACCCCTTCAGTGCCAAGTCCAAGAAGTTAGACAACATGTTTCTGATTGTTTGGAGTGGAATAGATCTGCACAACACAAGAAGAATGTGAATCTAAGTGTGAGGAGGAGGAAGGGCAAGCAGACAAGAAAATGAAAGTGAAACTTTAAGCACAATACTGCAGCATAGCCACAGACAGACAAGTCTGGATCTGTTTGTGTGTACGATCTGAGGTTTATTACATTCTTTCCTTATAATGGCAGCAGGCCGTAAAAGAGACCCAGTTTGGGAATATTTTAATGAAGCTCCTTCGCCTATCGGTAAGGCAGGCATGCGTGCAAAATGCAAACGATGCAACAAAGAGATGCAAGGCCTGGTGGCGAGAATGAGGCAACATCATGAGAAGTGCGGTGATGAAGATGACCAAAGAAACACTTCTGAACAGGCAGGATCTTCAGGTTGGTAAACATTTTTTAATGAATCCTATTTCTAAAGACTGAACTGTCATGTGTGAGAAAAATTATATTTCTTATTATTACTGCATGTTACTGTCATTTGGTACAGTTATGAAGAAAAACAAATATTCCTTTTGGGGCAGGGGCAGTGATGTGTTGTGTACAATAAGCAGAAATTGTATAAACAATAAAATAACAGCATTGACTTTTTTTGTTTAGGGGAATTCATGGATTCTGGAAACTATCCACCTCCAAGATCACCATCATCCTGTTCTACAGTTTCAGAGTTATCCATCCAGGATAGTGCTTCATTAGCAGCAGCATCATCATCAGACACCCACAGCCACATATCACCATCACCCAAAAGGAAGAAAAAAACTTTACCTCCTGGAACCACCATAGATAGGTTTGTTTCCAACAATTTTATTGGGAAGTTTTAACATTTAACAAGGAGGAATAAATTAGGAAGGGAAGGAAAGGGAGGTTGGGATATGAGAATAGGGGATAGATAGGTTTGTGATAAGAACTAGCAGATTAGAAAAAGAGTTGATTGATGAAAAAATTGCCCAGTTTATTTATGCAACGAACTCTTCTTTCCATCTGACTGAGAACCCACATTTCATTAATATGGTTCAGTCACTGAGACCAGGATACAGTCCACCCAGCAGAGCTGATGTTGCAGGGAAACTGCTGGATCAAGTGTATGTCAGAGAAATGGAGCAATGTGCAACAGCTCTGGAGGATAAAATTGTTAACCTAAGTATTGATGGGTGGAGTAATGTCCACAATGATCCTATTGTATGTGCTTGTATAACAGAAGAAGGTAAAGTCTTCCTTGCACAAACAACTGATACGTCAGGAAATGCACACACAGCAGAATACTTACAAGAAGTGGCAGTAAAAGCTATAACGACATGTGAACAAAAATTCAAATGTCTAGTACGCAGTTTGGTCACTGACAATGCTGCAAACGTATCCAAGATGAGAAGAGATTTAGAAGAGCAGGGAGGGAATACAAAGCTGCTAATAACATATGGTTGCAGTGATCATTTGCTGCACCTCTTAGCCAAAGACTTAAGTGTTCCAGAAATAAAGGCTAATGTTGTTGAAATTGCTAAATACTTCCGTAATAATCATTTTGCTGCAGCAGCTCTGAAAAGGAAGGGTGGAACCAAGCTAACGCTCCCACAAGATGTTAGATGGAACTCTGTGGTGCACTGTTTTGAGCAGTATATCAAAAACTGGCCTATTCTGATGACACTTTGTGAAGAAAATCGAGATAAAATAGATGGCACTGTCACGGCCAAAATCCTCAACATTGGGCTTAAAGGGAACCTGTCACCCCGTTTTTTAAAGATTAGATAAAAATAGTGTGAAATAGGGGCAGAGCTGGGCTTTACATTAGTGCCTTTTTGGTGCCTTTATTCCCCCGTTAGGCTGCCAAAATACCTTTGTGAACTGGCCGTTTTGTCCTGTCACTCAAGTTGGTCAGGTCGGATGGGCGTGGTCAAATAGCGGTTCCTCCCCCACCTCTTGCGTTTCCCTGCGCAATTTAGTCCCGCCGTTGGCGTTGTGTTTAGCGCCTACGCAGTAACGTCTAATTTGGCGCCTGCGTATTATGCTATGCCCAACTGTGGGCATAGCATAATTTACATCACTGCGCATGCGCGGGTCGTAACTAGTGTTGAGCATTCCGATACCGCAAGTATCGGGTATCGGCCGATACTTGCGGTATCGGAATTCCGATACAGAGTTCCGATACTTTTGTGGTATCGGGAATCGGTATTGGATCCATATTAATGTGTAAAATAAAGAATTAAAATAAAAAATATTGATATGCTTACCTCTCCGGAGGCCCCTGGACATCACCGCTGGTAACCGGCAGCCTTCTTTGCTTAAAATGAGCGCGTTTAGAGCCTTCCATGACATCACGGCTTCTGATTGGTCGAGTGCCGCTCATGTGACCGCCACGTGACCAATCACAAGCCGCGACGTCATTCTCAGGTCCTAAACTCCTCATTCTAGGAATTTAGGACCTGAGAATGACGTCGTGGCTTGGTCGCGTGGCGGTCACATGAGCGGCACGCGACCAATCAGAAGCCGTGACGTCATGGAAGGCCCTAAACGCGCTCATTTTAAGCAAAGAAGGCTGCCGATTACCAGCGGTGATGTCCAGGGGCCTCCGGAGAGGTAAGTATATCAATATTTTTTATTTTAATTCTTTATTTTACACATTAATATGGACTGGGTGCCCCGGAAGTGATCAAATGGGCATAGTGTTTATCTGGATGCCGGTAAAAATTTTTCAGCCCGAACTGCGAGCGTAATTTTGGCACCAAACTTACGCTCGCAGTTCGGGCTGAGAAAATTTTACCGGCATCCAGATAAACACTATGCCCATATGATCACTTCCGGGGCACCCAGGCTAAAGTTACGACCCGCGCATGTGCAGTGATGTAAATTATGCTATGCCCACAGTTGGGCAAAGCATAATGCGCAGGCGCCAGAGGCGAATTCACTGCCAACTGCTAAGAAAGAGCGCGATCTGTGCGATTCACAGATCGCGTTTACGACAGACACGCCGAGAAGCAGGGGGGAGGAACCGCTATTTGACCACGCCCATCCGACCTGACCAACTTGAGTGACAGGACAAAACGGCCAGTTCACAAAGGTATTTCGGCAGCTTAATGGGGGAATAAAGGCACCAAAAAGGCACTAATGTAAAGCCCAGCTTTGCCCCTATTTCACACTATTTTTATCTAATCTTTAAAAAACGGGGTGACAGGTTCCCTTTAAGAGAAATGTTGAACATATGCTGAGCTTCCTGAAACCCATCTCTCAAGCTTTAAACAAAATACAGAAAAATAGCTGTTTTATTGCGGATGCTGTTGAAATTTGGAAGGAACTGAGTGAACACTTAAAAACAGAACTACACATGGACAGAATTAAATTACAAGCAGTAAACAAACGAATGGGACAAGCACTGACTCCAGCTCATTTTTTGGCAAACATAGTCAATATCCAATATCAGGGTCAAAACCTAAGTGCTGAGGAAGAGGAGTTAGCTATGACATGGGTATCCAGCAATCATCCATCTTTAATGCCAACTATAATAAACTTCAGAGCTAAGGGGGAACCATTCAAGAAATATATGTTTGCTGAAGATATTTTAAAGGAAGGTCACACCAGTAAACTGGTGGATGTCACTTAAGCGCTTGGATTTAGAGACTGTTCAAGTAATGATTTCACTTTTAACAGCAGTAGCTTCTTCTGCAGGCGTTGAAAGAATATTTTCTTCCTTTGAACTCATTCATTCTAAATTGAGAAATCGTTTGGGACCCAATAAAGCAGGAAAGCTTGTTTTTCTTTTCCAGATTATGAATAGGAACAAAGAAGAAGATGATGATGAAGATGACGACAAGTGAGCTACAGAGGACAGCAGGGACAGTAGTATTTAAGTTTTTCATGTGTCGGCTGGGCTGACAGTCTAAGTTTCTTATAATATATATATATATTTTGTTTAGCCAAATTAGTTAACAAACATGGATGTTTGTTTAAGCAAATAACTTATGCTGTAATGTTGTTATTGTTTCAGTTGAATAAATCTATTTAAATTGTTATTAAGGTCAGGATTATTTATCGCCTTCCTAAGTACAACAGAATAGTGGTGTCCAAATATGAATGATTAACCCATTAAACTGGGGATAAAAAAGTAATATAAAAAGTGATTCTAAAAATCTTCATCTACTTTCATGTTAAAGTAGCAAGAACTAGTTTAGGTAGAAACTTTGATTTAAATCACTGATTTAAATCAAGCCTTTCTGACTAGTGATTTAAATTGTGATTTAAATCGTGATTTAAATCAGTTAGATTTAAATCAAATCCACCCTGCTAAATAGCAAACCAGAACTTAGAATGAGGCAGAGCAAAGGTAACCTTTGACATGATCAGTCCGGGAAAAGGATAGACAGGACTCAAAACCTGGACTGGATCATGACAAATATTTATTTTTAAATATTGCTCACAGTTCGGTATAATGGTCATGAGATCTTTATTCTATGGGTCGGTTCGATCATTACAATATATGATTTGCCACTTTTGGCAATAGAAATTAAAACAAAAAAAGTTATTTTCTGGTCACCACATATTTTTAATTTTTTTTCAGGAGATAAAAGTTGTGTGAAGGATTATTTTTTCTGGACAAGGTGTAGTTTTTACTGGTAATTAATTACATTTTTTATTAGGAGACAAACAAAAAGAAATAAATCTGAAACAGTTTCTTAATTTTATAATGGAGTTTACTGTGCAGTATAATTGACAACTGCACAGGATAAAGTAGAGTTGTTGATTTAACTTCTGATTAAACCACAAAGGAATTTAGCAAACAGTCAAAGTGACAAGTGTATAAAAGAAAGACATAGATCCCAGGGCTCATTTTCTTTAGGTACACACACATCCCTGTGTCAGACCAATTTATTAAATCACAGATATTTTGATCAAACTCAACATCATCTTGATTTGTAGAAAATTTTAAGCTGTCAACAAACATTTTCCAATTTAGTCTTACTTTATTGAAACCACAGTCTTTTCATTTTTCAGGTAAGGCTACGTTCACATTAGCGTTGCGCGCCGCTGCGTCGGCGACGCAACGCACGACGCACAAAAAAATGCGCGCAAACGCACGCAAAAACGCTGCGTTTTGCGACGCGTGCGTCGTTTTTTGACGAAAATCGGACGCACGAAAAATGCAACTTGTTGCATTTTCTTGCGTCCGACGCTAGCGTCGGAAACGACGCACGTGTCGGAAAACGCAACAAAAAAAACGCACGCGTCCCCATGTTAAACATAGGGGCGCGTCGCCACTGCAACAGCGACGCACATTAGCAGAACGCTAATGTGAACGTAGCCTAACTCAACCATGAGCGCTGTTTTTTTATAGGAAGAAGTGAATGGTCTCCCTTTGGATATGTAAGCTTTATTTTTTGCGGGGGTGAGGACATACTGAGGAAATAAGCAATAATGCAATTTATTTACACTGTGATCACTGTGTGGTAAAAATCACAAGTTAAAGAGAACCTATCAATAATCTGGCAGCTGTTGCAATGGTGTTACTGTTAGGCCACATTCACACGTTCCTTTTTTTCCGGATTTGATAAATCTGCAGGGCAAACCCGCTGCGGTTATCCCTGCAGATTTATCGCGGTTTGTCCTGCGGGTTCCGCTGCGGGTTCCGCTGCGGGATTTACCCCTACTATTGATGCTGCATATGCAGCAATATGCATCAATAGTAATGTTAAAAATAATAAAATCATGATGATATACTCACCCTCTGACGTCCCGATCTCCTGGGCGCTGCAGACGGCGGTCCGGTTCCAAAGATGCTGTGCGACCAGGACCTTCGGTGACGTTACGGTCATGTGACCGCGACGTCACCAAAGGTCCTGGTCGCATAGCAAACCTGAGACCGGACGGCCGCGTGCAGCGCTTTGACTTCAGAGGTGAGTATACCATGATTTTTTTATTTTAATTCTTCTTTTTTTTAATACAAATATGGTTCCCGGGGCCTGGAGGAGAGTCTCCTCTCCTCCACCCCGGGTATAACCCGCACATTATCCGCATTACTTCCCGCATGGTGGACACAGCCCCATGCGGAAAGCAAGCAGATCAATGCATTTCTATGGGTGCAGAATCGCTGCGATTCTGCACAAAGAAGTGACATGGTCCTTTTTTTCCTCAGCAATTCTGCACGGTTTTTTTTCGGGTTTTTCCGCATCATGTGCACTGCGGTTTCTGTTTTCTATAGGGTAACATTGTACTGTACCCTGCATGGAAAACAGCTGTGGACCCGCAGCGGCAAAATCGCCGCGGTTCCGCAGTAAAAACCGCATAGTGTGAACATGGCCTTACAGTAAAATATATTCTGAGGGTCAGCACAATTAAAAATTACCAATTTTCAATTGTTTGTCTTATGCTCTCCTGTTAAGCTATGTGAGAACGTATTTTAAGGGATGAATTGAAGTTTTCATTAATTTCATAATTATGTCTAATAGAAGGAAATAAGATAGCAGCAATGTGCTGCAATGACAATGCATTGACACCTGTGTGACCAGGATATGAGCATGGCTGATTGGCTGACAAAGTTAGCGATCTCTTTCAGGTTAAGTAATAAGACACTGAATTATGGGCTGACAGAGGAAATCCCATCTGTTGGGTTAAGTAACATGACTAAAGGCCCCGTCACACTAGACGATATCGCTAGCGATCTGTGACGTTGCAGCGTCCTGGCTAGCGATATCGTCCAGTGTGACAGGCAGCAGCGATCAGGCCCCTGCTGTGATGTCGCTGGTCGGGGAAGAAAGTCCAGAACTTTGTTTCGTCGCTGGACTCCCTGCATACATCGCTGAATCGGCATGTGTGACGCCGATTCAGCGATGTCTTCGCTGGTAACCAGGGTAAACATCGGGTTACTAAGCACAGGGCCGCGCTTAGTAACCCGATGTTTACCCTGGTTACCATCGTTAAATTAAAAAAAACAACCACTACATACTTACCTACCGCTGTCTGTCCCCGGCGCTCTGCTTCTCTGCTCTGGCTGTAAGCACAGCGGTGACGTCACCGCTCTGCTTTCCGGCTCACAGCCAGTACAGGAGGAGTGCAGAGAAGCAGAGCGCAGCGCTGGAGGACAGACGGCTGTAGGTAAGTATCTAGTGTTTGTTTTTTATTACTTTTAGCATGGTAACCAGGGTAAACATCGGGTTACTATGCGCGGCCCTGCGCTTAGTTACCCGATGTTTACCCTGGTTACCAGTGAAGACATCGCTGGATCGGTGTCACACACGCCGATCCAGCGATGTCAGCAGGAGTCCAGCGACGAAATAAAGTTCTGGACTTTATTCAGCGACCAACGATCTCCCAGCAGGGGCCTGATCGTTGGTCGCTGTCACACATAACGATTTCATTAACGATATCGTTGCTACGTCACAAATAGCAACGATATCGTTAACAATATCGTTATGTGTGAAGGTACCTTAACAGCTAACTGATTTACATAAATCAATGGCTGGAGAAAGCAGACAGAGATGTTAGGCAATAACTTCTCTCCTGGAATGTGGCTATTGCACACAGATTGCTAGGGTGGTCGATCTCCTTGGAAACAAGCCCTACACTATGGAGATAAAAGTTCTCATTGCAGAACAATGACAGTAAATAGAGTAGTAAGTTGCTTATTTTGGTGCGTTCTAGCTAATAAAAGCAATTTAATAACATGACTACAACCCCTGGCAGAAATTACGGAATAAACGGCCTTGGAAGATGTTCATTCAGTTATTGAATTTTGTAGAAAAAAAAACAAATCAGAGACATGGCACAAAACTAAACTCATTTCAAATGGCAACTTTCTAGCTTTAAGAAACACTAAAAGAAATCAAGAGCAAAAAACGTGGTAGTCAGTAATGGTTACTTTTCTTAACCAACCATAGGGGAAAAATTATGGAATCACTCAATTCTGAGTAAAAAAAATATGGAATCATGAAAAAACAAACAAACAATAAAACACTCCAAAACATTACTAGTATTTTGTTGCACCACCTCTGGCTTTTATAACAGCTTGCAGTCTCTGAGGCATGGAATGATGAGGGTCACACAGTACTCTTCATCAATCTGGCTCCAACTTTCTCTGATTGCTGCTGCCAGATCGGCTTTGCAGGTTTGGCTTTGTCGTGGACCATTTTCTTCAACTTCCACCAAAAATTTACAGTTGGATTGAGATCCGGACAATTTGCAGGCCATGACATTGACCTTGTGTGTCTTTTTACAAGTGAGCATAGCTGCTTCCCAAGCAGTTGAGCCGGGTTCGATTCCCAGCCAATGCAATAATGAAGTGTTATGCATTGGTGGTATAGTGGTGAGCATAGCTGCTTCCCAAGCAGTTGACCCGGGTTCGATTCCCGGCCAATGCAATAATGATGTCTTTTTACAAGGAATGTTTTCACAGTTTTTACTCTATGGCAGGATGCATTATGATCTTGAAAAAATATTTCATCATCCCCAAACATCCTTTGAATTTATGGGATAAGAAAAGTGTCCAAAATATCAACATAAACTTGTGCATTTATTGAAGATGTAATGACAGCCATCTCCTCAGTGCCTCTACCTGATTTGCAGCCCCATATTATCAATGACTGTGGAAATTTGCATGTTCTCTTCAGGCAGTCATCTTTATAAATCTCATTGGAACGGCACCAAACAAAAGTTCCAGCATCATCACCTTGCCCAATGCAGATTCGCGATTCATCACTGAATATGACTTTCATTTAGTCATCCACAGTCCACGATTGCTTATCCTTAGCCAATTGTAACCTTGTTTTTTTTCTGTTTAAGTGTTAATGATGGCTTTCGTATAGCTTTTTTGTATGAAGATCCCATTTCCTTTAGGCGGTTTCTTACAGTTCGGTCACAGATGTTGACTCCAGTTTCCACTCATTCGTTCCTCATTTGTTTTGTTGTGCATTTCCTGTTTTGGAGACATATTGCTTTAAGTTTCCGGTCTTGACGCTTTGATGTCTTCCTTGGTCTACCAGTATGTTTGCCTTTAACAACTTTCCCATGTTGTTGTATTTGGTCCAAATTTTAGACACAGCTGAATTAACAACCATCATCTTTTGCAACATTGCGTGATAATTTACCCTCATTTAAGAGTTTGATAATCCTCTCCTTTGTTTCACTTGACATGTCTCGTGTTTGAGCCATGATTCATGTCAGTCCACTTGGTGCAACAGCTCTCCAAGGTGTGATCACTCCTTCTTAGAGGCAGAGCAGATCTAATTTGATGCAGGTGTTATTTTTGGGTATGACAATTTACAGGGTGATTCCATAATTTTTTCCTCAGAATTGAGTGATTCCGTAATTTTTCCACTATGCTTGGTTAAAAAAAGTCACCATTACCGACTACTACATTTTCTGTTCTTGATTTCTTTTAGTGTTTCTTAAAGCTAGAAAGTTGCCTTTTGAAATGACTTTTGCTTTGTTCCATGTCTGTGATCTGCTTTTTTTTCTACAAAATTAAACAACTGAATGAACATCCTCCAAGGCCGGTGATTCCATAATTTTTGCCAGGGGTCGTATATTCCTTTAAATGAGCTTGATCACTCATACAATAGGCTGAAATATGTCTGCCAGGAATATACCATTAGTTACAGTTACATGAAAAAGTTTGGGCACCCCTATTAATCTTAAGCTTAATGTTTTATAAAAATTGTTTTTTTGCAACAGCTATTTCAGTTTCATATATCTAATAACTGTTGGACACAGTAATGTTTCTGCCTTGAAATGATTTTTATTGTACTAACAGAAAATGTGCATTCTGCATTCAAACAAAATTTGACAGGTGCATTAGTATGGGCACCCTTATCATTTTCTTGTTTTAAATACTCCTACCTACTTTTTACTGACTTACTAAAGCACTTTTTTGGTTTTCTAACGTCTTTGAGCTTTGAACTTCATAGCCAGGTGTATGCAATCATGAGAAAAGCTACTTAAAGTGGCCACTTGCAAGTTGTTCTCCTGTTTGAATCTCCTCTGAAGAGTGGCATTATGGGCTCCTCAAAACAACTGTCTAATGATCTGAAAACAAAGATTATTCAACATAGTTGTTCAGGGGAAGGGTACAAAAAGCTGTCTCAGAGATTTAACCTGTCAATTTCCACTGTGAGGAACATAGTAAGGAAATGGAAGAACACAGGTACAGTTCTTGTTAACCCCTTCATGACCCAGCCTATTTTGACCTTAATGACCTGGCCGTTTTTTGCA
Source organism: Ranitomeya imitator (assembly GCF_032444005.1). Taxonomy (NCBI): domain Eukaryota; kingdom Metazoa; phylum Chordata; class Amphibia; order Anura; family Dendrobatidae; genus Ranitomeya; species Ranitomeya imitator. Next base: position 684,500,699 of record NC_091283.1, on the reverse strand, counting down.
ATTCTGACCAGTGTTTTTTTATGAGGTAATAACTCAGGAACGCTTCAACGGATCGTAGCGGTTCTGAGGCTGTTTTTTCGTGACATATTGGGCTTCATGTTAGTGGTAAATTTAGGTCAATAAATTCTGCGTTTATTTGTGATAAAAACGGAAATTTGGTGAAAATTTTGAAAAATTTGCAATTTTCACATTTTGAATTTTTATTCTGTTAAACCAGAGAGTTATGTGACACAATATAGTTAATAAATAACATTTCCCACATGTCTACTTTACATCAGCACAATTTTGGAAACAACATTTTTTTTTGCTAGGAAGTTATAAGGGTTAAAATTTGACCAGCAATTTCTCATTTTTACAACAAAATTTACAAAACCATTTTTTTAGGGACCACCTCACATTTGAAGTCAGTTTGAGGGGTCTATATGGCTGAAAATACCCAAAAGTGACACCATTCTAAAAACTGCACCCCTCAAGCTGCACAAAACCACATTCAAGAAGTTTATTAACCCTTCAGTTGCTTCACAGCAGCAGAAGCAACATGGAAGGAAAAATTGAACATTTAACTTTTTAGTCACAAAAATGATCTTTTAGCAACAATTTTTTTTATTTTCCCAATAGCAAAAGGAGAAACTGAACCACAAAACTTGTTGTCCAATTTTTCCTGAGTAAGCTGATACCTGTGGGGGTAAACCACTGTTTGTGCGCACGGCAGGGCGTGAAAGGGAAGGAGCGCCATTTGACTTTTTGAATGAAAAATTGGCTCCACTCTTTAGCGGACACCATGTCACGTTTGGAGAGCCCCCGTGTGCCTAAAAATTGGAGCTCCCCCACAAGTGACCCCATTTTAGAAACTAGACGCCCCAAGGAACTTATCTAGATGCATAGTGAGTACTTTAAACCCCCAGGTGCTTCACAAATTGATCCGTAAAAATGAAAAAGTACTTTTTTTCACAAAAAAATTCTTTTAGTCTTAATTTTTTCATTTTTACATGGGCAACAGGATAAAATGGATCCTAAAATTTGTTGGGCAATTTCTCCTGAGTACACCGATACCTCACATGTGGGGGTAAACCACTGTTTGGGCACATGGTAAGGCTCGGAAGGGAAGGAGCGCCATTTGACTTTTTGAATGAATAATTATCTCCATCGTTAGCGGACACCATGTCACGTTTGGAGAGCCCCTGTGTGCCTAAACATTGGAGCTCCCCCACGAGTGACCCCATTTTGGAAACTGGACCCCCCAAGGAACTTATCAAGATGCATATTGAGCACTTTAAACCCCCAGGTGCTTCACAGAAGTTTATAACGCAGAGCCATGAAAATAAAAAATAATTTTTCTTTCCTCAAAAATGATTTTTTAGCCTGGAATTTCCTATTTTGACAAGGGAAATAGGAGAAATTGGACCCCAAATGTTGTTGTACAGTTTCTCTTGAGTACGCTGATACCCCATATGTGGGGGTAAACCACTGTTTGGGCGCACGGCAGGGCTCGGAAGGGAAGGCACGCCATTTGGCTTTTTAAATGGAAAATTAGCTCCAATCATTAGCTCCAATCATTAGCGGACACCATGTCACGTTTGGAGAGCCCCTGTGTGCCTAAACATTGGAGTTCCCCCACAAATGACCCCATTTTGGAAACTAGACCCCCAAGGGACCTAATCTAGATGTGTGGTCACGCAGAGCTATGAAAATAAAAAAAAAATTCTTCTTTTCTCAAAAATTATTTTTTAGCCAGCAATTTTTTATTTTGCCAAGGGTAACAGGAGAAATTTGACCACAAAAGTTGTTGTCCAGTTTCTCCTGAGTATGCTGATACCCCATATGTGAGGGTAAACCACTGTTTGGGCACATGCCGGGGCTCGGAAGTGAAGTAGTGATGTTTTGAAATGCAGACTGTGATGGAATGCTCTGCGGGCGTGTATGGTGAACACTTTGAACCCTCAAGTGCTTCACGGAAGATTATAACGCAGAGCCGTGAAAATAATAAATACGTTTTCTCTCCTCAAAAATAATTTTTAGCCCAGAACTTTTTATTTTCCCAAGTGTTACAGGAGAAATTGGACGCCAAAAGTTGTTGTCCAGTTTCTCCTGAGTACGCTGATACCCCATGTGTGGGGGTAAACCACTGTTTACGCAAAAGTCGGGGCTCAGAAGGGAAGTAGTGACTTTTGAAATGCAGACGTTGATGAAATGGTCTGCGGGCGTCACATTGCGTTTGAGAACCCGGGGGGTGGTGGATCGGAGTGCAGGGGTGTTGGAATGGAGCATGGGGGTGCGATTGGAGCAAGGGGGGAGCGGACAAGAGCACGGGGCAGCGGACAGGACGGAGGGGAGCGGAGCAGTGTACAGGACTGGTGGGGGGGTTCGGTGGCGGTGGGGCAGACCAGTGTTTCCAGCCATGGTCGATGATATTGCAGCATCGGCCATGGCTGGATTGTAATATTTCACCAGTTTTAATAGGGGAAATATTACAAATCGCTCTGATTGGCTGTTGAAAGTGAAACTGCCAATCAGAGCGATTGTAGCCACGGGGGGGTGAAGCCACCCCCCCTGGGCTGTACTACCACTCCCCCTGTCTCTGCAGATCGGGTGAAATTCGAGTTAACCCTTTCACCCGATCTGCAGGGACGCGATCATTCTGTGACACAGCATATGCATCACAGGTCGGATTGGCACCGACTTTCATGACGCATACGCTGTGTCACAGGTCGGGAAGGGGTTAAGGCCAGAAGTGGCAGGCCAAGAAAAACATCAGAAAGGCAGAGAAGAAGAATGGTGAGATCAGTCAAGGACAATCCTCAGACCACCTCCAGAGAGCTGCAGCATCAACTTGCTGCAGATGGTGTCACTGTGCATCGGTCAACTATACAACGCACTTTGCACAAGGAGAAGCTGTATGGGAGAGTGATGCGAAAGAAGCCGTTTCTGCAAGCACGCCACAAATAGAGTCGGCTGAGGTATGCAAAAGCACATTTGGAGAAGCCAATTTCTTTTTGGAAGAAGGTCCTGTGGACTGATAAAAACCAAGATTGAATTGTTTGGTCATACAAAAAGGCGTTATGCATGGCAGCCAAAAAACACAGCATTCCAAGAAAAACACTTGCTACCCACAGTAAAATTTGGTGGAGGTTGGTGCATGCTTTGGGGCTGTGTGGCCAATGACGGCACTAGGAATCTTGTTAAAGTTGAGGGATGCATGGATTCCTCTTAGTATCAGCAGATTCTTGACAATAATGTTCATGAATTGGTGACAAAGTTGAAATTACGCAGGGGATGGATCTTTCAGCAAGACAATGATCTAAAACACCGCTCCAAATCTACTCAGGCATTCATGCAGAGGAACAATTACACTGTTCTGGAATGGCGAATGGCCATCCCAGTCCCCAGACCTGAATATCATTGAACATCTGTGGGATCATTTGAAGAGGGCTGTCCATGGTCGGCAACCATCAAACTTAACTGAACTGGAATTGTTTTGTAAAGAGTAATGGTCAAAAATACCTTCATCCAGGATCCAGGAACTCATTAAAAGCTACAAAAAGCGACTAGAGGTGTTATTTTTGCAAAAGGAGGATCTGCTAAATATTAATGTCACTTTTCTGGTGGGGTGCACCTGTCAAATTTAGTTTGAATGCAGATTGCACATTTTCTGTTAGTACAATAAACCCCTTTTCAAGGCAGAAACACTGTGTCCAACAGTTATTAGATATATGAAACTGAAATAGCTGTTGCAAAAAAAAAACAATTTTTATAAGACATTAAGCTTAAGATTAATAGGGGTGCCCAAACTTTTTCATATAACTGTATCTAATGTGTTTGGGACATGAATCCTCTGGGATGTTTTAAAAAACTAATCAGTACTAAAAGGTGATTATTCCTGGTCACTTTAGTGGTGTGAAGTAGTTCAATTCATAAGGACTGTTTTTTCAACTAGTGAGCAGAACTGAAAATGTTTCCGCATAAGTAAAATTACAATCACAAGAGTTATGACTTTTGTTGTTCACCAATTGGTCATTTACATTTACTAATTAATGATATGTTCCTCAAAATCTAGACAACATTAGTTGCTGGAAATAGATTATTGCATTTTTTTCCGCGGCGATTCCGGAACTCCCTGCAATGGTAAATATGGATCGCCCCCACATAAGGGCAATGGGGTACTCGGTACCGGGTCCTTCAGTTCCCTCAGCGATGATGTCACGGTGGCCCGACCCGGACCGTGGCCCTATGAGGGGCGCCCAATAAAAGGCAGAATTCGTAGATAACGGTAGTGTTCGTGACGCCACCTGTGGTATTCGGTCAGGGTGACCGATGTTGCTTAGGGGTCCGATGGGGTGATGGAATGGCAGCTAGATGGTATACCTTCCCACAGGTGAAGTATGTCCCCAGGGCTTCCCAAAAGTGTAGATGGTGATGGTGGATGATGTAAGGCGCGGCAAATAAAGACACAATGGGTGCAGTCTCTTTACCTTTACTGAAGGCTTCAGCATCCACAGTCCAGAGTACTGGATGACAGGGTAGGCCTAGTCCGGCTGGTCTGATGGCAATTCCAGAGTCCCCTTATCCAGGTGGAAATCAGTAGCCTTCCCCTTGCACACAGTAACGTAGTAGGTCCCTACTTGCATTTGCTACCATAAGGTCCTCACTCTTGTTACTTCTCTCTCTCTGTCCCCCAGATGGATAGGACATAACCCGTATGACGGTGGTGGCCTGAGGCTATTTTATAGGGACCCTAGAGATGCCCCTCCTCCGCATTGCCACCTTGTCTGCTTATGTTTTTTAGGTCGGACAGCCAACTTGAAATCGACTGCCCTGCCGGTCTCTGAAGTAAAGCGTAGAGTCAATTACTCCCTCGGTGTTCTGGCCACCGGACCTGCGCTCAGAGGGAGGCAGCCTGCTTCTAGCTGGTCCCCCCACTGTTGTTTTGCTCTTGTTGCTATGACTTCTGTGCTCACTCACTACGGCACCTTTCCTTTCTTGTCCTTTCTTAGGAGGCTGCTGCATGGGTTGCAGGCGCAGCTCCGTGTCCTTCTTTTCCTCTCCTGGGCCGAACCCAGTCTGCTCCACTCCTCTCCTCCTCCTGGCTCCAACTCTCACTAACTCCAACTGTCTAACTTCCTAACCAACCCCCAGTTTTACCCAAGTGTGAGGAGTGGCCTAATAGATAGAACCTTTTGCTCCCCATGGTGGCCGGCGTGCGAAGTGTGTGTGTGGCTGTGATACCTGGCAGGGTGAACTCCTTTGGTGCTATCAGACGTAACATCACTCCCCCTGGTGGAAGAACGACATTACTGCAACGACCAGGACTCTGGGGCGCTGCAAATATGCATACAGAATTGGCATGCGTATTCCCGCTAAACACTAGCGTTTTGCAAGCGTAATTAGCTTGCAGAATGCTAGCGTTTTCCAAGCGATCTGTAGCATCGCTTGGAAAATTGATTGACAGGTTGGTCACACTTGTCAAACAGTGTTTGACAAGTGTGACTAACTTTTTACTATTGATGCTGCCTATGCAGCATCAATTGATTAAACACAGAAATGACATCCCAGCCTTATATAGAAAATTATATATATTAAAAAATGTTGTTATTTATAAAAGGTATTCAAATTCCACTACAATGTCAAGAGGTCACCCGATGTGCACAATATAGTGAAACCACTAAAAGAAGCTAAAAGAACCATTCTCCAAACAGAATAAAAACCAAGACTATCTCAACAGGAAATATTTTAAAATATATACAGTATATATTTAATTTATTTAGTAACAATAGAAAACCATTTAAAATGTATAATCATTATATCACATAAATATGTATATACATAATATAATACAAATTGTGCACGCATCAAACATATACTAAAATCAATTCATTATGTGGCAGGTCACTCCATAATATATAGTATACCCCAAAGGACTCCGTAGGTCTCAAAATAAAACCATAGATTACATATCATAAAGTGCTTGTGTCAACAAGAATATATATATATATATATATATATATATATATATATATACATATATATATAATAAAAAGTGCTTATAATGTGCATATCACCATGTGAGCTCAAACATATTGAGGACACAATAAAAGTGCATTGTGTGCATGAAAGTAAAGTGCAATATTATGGTGCTATACATGGAGACGATTAGGAGTCACTTACTTATAAAGATGGGGGAGTTAATTCTGGGACCACCAAAGTTAGATATCGTGCACCCCGACGCACGTTTCGGAAGCACTATTCCTTCGTCAGGGGGTGTCTTTATAAGTGACTCCTGATTGTCTCCATATATAGCACCATAATATTGCACTTTACTTTCATGCACACTATGCACTTTTATTGTGTCCTCAATATGTTTGAGCTCGTATGGTGATATGCAGATTATATGCACTTTTTACTATATATATATATTTTTTTTTTTTTTCTTGTACACACAATCACTTTATGATAAGTAATCTATGGTTTTAATTTGAGACATACTGAGTCCTTTGGGGTATACTATAAATTATGGAGTGACCTGCCACATAATCAATTGATTTTAGTATATGTTTGATGCGTGCACAATTTGTATTATATTATGTATATACATATTTATATGATATAATGATTATTCATTTTAAATAGTTTTCTATTGTTACTAAATATATATATATATATATAGTGAAAAAATTGGAACAGCATCAAATTACTACCTTACAAGGCATGCAGAGCTCTCCCGACCAGCAATCCAATGGTCAAAAAGTAATAAACTCAAAAAAAAGGGGAAAGCAGCACAAAATAATTGAAAAAAAGTGGACTTTATTGCCTGAACGGCGTGGCAACGTTTTGGATATGTTATCCTTTGTCAAGCAATGAATACAAGAGTGAGAACACATTTTATATCCAACACATAAATATCTCATTAGAAAATCATTAAATATAATAAAGTCAATAGTATTAAACAGTGTTATTGTGCATCATCAGTTTAACAGTGCAATTGTGCAAGTTACTCAGCCCATCAAACCACAGCTATTGACGGGTATTATGAATAACATACTGCGTGAAAATAATTAAAAATAGCTTAATGGTCAATTGTTATTAAAAACAAATCAGGTGTCCTTACTAACAATATTATATCCAAGTACACTTACATACACAGCTCAGTAATGGCACTTTTTATTTGCAATTACACGGGACCGCCATGGGCGCGAACATGGCGCCCGCGTATGCAAATATAGTTATGAGTGTCATCGAGGAGGACTTCGTCTATGTGTCCCACCACTTCGGCCAAGTGGCCGCGTGGTGGAGATACATAGACGATGTCTTCCTCGTATGGACGGGTACAATAGAGTCCTTACTTAAATTTCATGACTACCTGAATACAATTGATGAAACAATTAAATGCACCCTTGTACACTCATGTACTAACATACAATTTTTGGATGTTAATGTTCAAATTGAGAATGGTAAATTTACTACTCAATTGTTTACTAAAGCCACAGATAAAAATGATTTATTGCTTTTCAATAGTCAACACCCCAGAAAAACTAAAGAGTCAATCCCGTACAGTCAGCTTTTGCGGGTCAAAAGAATTGAAAGTAATGAAGATTCTTTAAAAAAATCTATGGAAGGGACATGTAGGAAATTCTCTGAAAGAGGTTATCCAAAAAAATTGTTGCAAATACAGAAGAATAAGGTTGATATATTACCGAGAAAAGAATTACTACAGAAAAAACCTAAATTGAAAGAATTTGATCGTATTCCTTTTGTAACGTCGTATTGTGAGGAGAGTGGCAAAATTGCTGACATTATATGCAAACATTGGGGAATGCTATATAAATGTTCTCCCGAAGTGAAGGAGTTCTCTAAACTACCAATTTTCTCATACAAACGTAGTCGAACTATTGCGTCTACTCTGGTGAAGTCCGATATAGGGTCTGTCATGATATGTACTTTTGCCCTGTCCTGTATTTGAATAATATGCCATTTGATGTATGCAACTGTTCTCTGGTTTCTATTAGCTGTAATTTATGTATTTTCTTGGCTGGAAGTTCACCTGTAACAATGTCTCCTTCCCCCAATACTTGCAGCCCTAAGCTCTAATGTAATTAAGCTTTGTCAACATCACTAGTGGAGGAATAGCCATTCTTCCTCACAGCAGGTGGCTAGTCAAATGTACATATTACATAGACTGCCTGGAGCCCACCAGTCTAGAATCTTCTGGTGGACCCAACCATTGAATAGAAGGTGTAACCCCTAACCCCTTCATGGGCGGATCCCAGGAGCTCAGACAATCCATTCTTATTTTGAGATCAGATGTGAGTTGATCCTTAAAGGAGAAGGAGTGGGGATTCTTAGCTGAGGCAAGACCCCATGTCCATCTGTGACTGCGGAAGCGAATGGGGCGAGACTTGAGCTGAGGACATATCTCGTCGCTCGTGGGATTGTTTTGGGATCCCTTGGACTCGTGTGGACTATTGCTTTGTTACCTGGCACAAGGATTATCGGGAGGTGCCCCCGAACCTGTTCCATTGGACTAATTGTGGACTCTGTAGATCTACCTGCATGTGTTGTTCCAGCGTTCTTGATAATAAATCTGTTGAATCATCGGCCTGTTGTCCCTTCTTGCTCTGCCGTACACCCCGTCACAGGGTCATTAAAAAAACAGGGTCAGGCCACACTTACTGGCAACAGTAGGAAAGGTTGTTTTCCATGCTTGTCCTGTATTAACTGTAATTTGATGCTCAAGGGGTCTAATTTCTTTCATCCCATCACGAATGAGGAATATAGGATACAGCATTATTTTACATGCGACTCAGAGTTTGTTGTATATTTACTTCAGTGTCCTTGCTCCTTATGGTATGTCGGTGAAACTACGTGTGATTTCAAGACTAGAATCAATCAACACCGACATACCATAAGGAAGAAACGTTTGGATCTACCAGTGTCTAAACATTTCACGGAGAAATGCCATACTGAAAAACAACTGTGCTTCCGTAATATTGATATGGTACCGGTTCAGAGAAGGAGAGGTGACCGTATACGGTTACTTAAAAAGAAAGAGTTGGAATGGATTAAAAATTCAATACTTTAAAACCTTATGGTCTTAATGTGGATTTCAAACTTAATTCAATTATGTAAATGTGATAGTGGTTGTATTCTCTCCTAAAGGTACCTTCACACTAAGCGACGCTGCAGCGACACCGACAACGATGTCGATCGCTGCAGCGTCACTGTTTGGTCGCTGGAGAGCTGTCACACAGACAGCTCTCCAGCGACCAACGATGCCGGTAACCAGGGTAAACATCGGGTTACTAAGCGCAGGGCCGCGCTTAGTAACCCGATGTTTACCCTGGTTACCATCCTAAAAGTAAAAAAAATAAACACTACATACTTACCTTCAGCTGTCTGTGCCCGGCGCTCTGCTTTCCTGCACTGACTGTGAGCACAGCGGCCGGAAAGCAGTCCATGCCCTCATCTCTCGCCTTGACTACTGCTACCTCCTGCTCTGTGGCCTCCCCTCTAACACTCTTGCACCCCTCCAATCTATTCTAAACGCTGCTGCCCAACTAATCCACCTGTCCCCCAGCTATTCCCCGGCCTCTCCCATCTGTCAATCCCTTCACTGGCTCCCCATTGCCCAGAGACTCCACTACAAAACCCTAGCCATGACGTACAAAGCCATCCACAACCTGTCTCCTCCATACATCTGTGACCTCATCTCCCGGTACTTACCTACACGCAACATCCGATCCTCACAAGATCTCCTACTCTACTCCCCTCTTATCTCCTCTTCCCACAATCGTATACAAGATTTCTCTCGCGTATCACCCCTACTCTGGAACCCTCTACCTCAACACATCAGACTCTCGCCTACCATCGAAACCTTCAAAAAGAACCTGAAGACCCACCTCTTCCGACAAGCCTACAACCTGCAGTAACCACCGACCGACCAAACCGCTGCATGACCAGCTCTATCCTCGCCTACTGTATCCTCACCCATCCCTTGTAGATTGTGAGCCTTCGCGGGCAGGGTCCTCACTCCTCCTGTACCAGTTATGACTTGTATTGTTTAAGATTATTGAACTTGTTTTTATTATGTATACCCCTCCTCACATGTAAAGCGCCATGGAATAAATGGCGCTATAACAAATAATAATAATATATATATATATATATATATATATATATATATATATATATATATATATATATATACACATATATTATATTTTGTTTTTTTTATATATATTTCCTGTTGAGATAGTCTTGGTCCTTATTCTGTTTGGAGCACGGTTCTCTATGCAGCATCAATAGTAAAAAGATCTAATATTAAAAATAATAAAAACACATAAAATAAAATGGTTATTCTCACCTTCCGATGGCCCCCGATCTCCTTAGCGGTGCACGCGACGGCTTCCGTTCCCAGGGATGCTTTTCACGAATGACCTTTGTGACATCATGGTCGCGTGACTGCGATGTCATCCCAGGTGATTCACACAATGCATCCCTAGGAACGGAAGCCGCCGTGTGCACCGCTGAGGTGGGAGGACTCCGGGGGGCCATCGGAAGGTAAGTATATCCCTATTTTTTATTTACATTTTTTTTCTTAAACAGGGATATGGTGCCCAGTCCATAAAGGAAAGTCTCCTCTCCTCCACCCTGGGTACCAACCACACATGATCCGCTTACTTCCCACATGGTAGGCATAGCTCCATGCGGAAAGTAAGCGGATCAATGCATTCCTATGTGTGTGGAATCGCCGCGATTCTGCAAAATTAATGAACATGCTGCATTATTTTCCGGAATGCGCAGCATGTGCACAAAAATGCGGAATGCATTCTAACAATAGGATGCTGAATGTAAGTGTTTTTATAGCGGTTTTATCGCGCTTTTACAGTGGAAACTGCAGAAAAACGTGAAAAATCCTGAACGTGTGCACACAGCCTTAGGCTATCAACAACATCATAATAAGGTACTCATGGCAGATAAGCCTCAAACTGCAAAGTGCTCCTGAAATATTCAATTGGCATGGTCTTGAAAAAGCTGCCTGACAAAATGGTTCGACTGAAATTGAGCTGTTGAATACCTAGTTCAATTTTCTATCGTCATTGGAAACTGTCAGACATTAGATTGAACTATCTAACAAAGATAAAATTAAGACAGATGTAGTTTGGTCATGTCATAGAACACTTGCCTATAACATCTACAGTAAGAGAAGACAAAACCTTTGAACTTACAGTATGTCATTACTATCATGACATACCTGAGAATGCAGTTTGCACCACCATTTTATAATGTGTAATATGCTAGTGGTATAAATACATGTACTAGGAAGTCTCATGCATAGCACTGCAGGATCAGGGTTTGCGGTCAGTAAAGTTACCACTGCTCCAGCGAAGGTCATTTCATGCTGCTCCAAGGCCACCTGATCATAACAGTACTACTTTGGCCAATGTTTTTGGTTTTACCATTCTCTTTTGTGTCTTCAGGTTTCTTGGTGGTGTGTGAACATGTTCTTACAGACTTGTTCACTGTGCAAGTAGCCCATGTGTTCCTGTTTCCATAATTGTTCTCTTGTGTCTACAAGACTGGGGAGTTCCACCACTCCTCTTGGGCTAGCTGCACAAAAGCTGTTCTACCCTGTATGCACACATGGATTTTTCCTCTCTGAACCCTGTTCACACAGGTAATATACAGATGATCAGGTTTTTAAATACATCAGATAGGGATTGCATACATTAGTTAGGACTGCTCTGATATGGGTATACCGTGAAGATTGGTAGAGCAGCTTAGTATACATTTTTTGCAAAAAACGTATCAACCAAATACCCTGTTATTTACATCTTTTACTAGCACTTGCGGATTACTGCAAACATTTTTTCAAACTGAGTGTTTTTGGTAGTACCATTCTCTTTTGTGTCTTCAGGTTTCTTGGTGGTGTGTGAACATGTTCTTACAGACTTGTTCACTGTGCAAGTAGCCCATGTGTTCCTGTTCCTGCTGCTTAAGAATAGCAGCATTACCATCAACAACCACCGGAGGGAGCCCAAGAGCAGAATTCACAACAGCTGTGGTTGCCATCTGATATCAGCCCCCACAGTACTGTATTGTTGTCTTCTCACAGGGTCAGTGAATAATCCTGTTTGCTAATATTCTAATGACATATTGACCTAGCTTGTTGAAACAATGAGCCCTGTGACCTTCCCCCTCCTGACCTGTGAGTGAGGAGGGGGACTTTTAAAATATCAGTGAGGTGAGACACAGATCAGATCCTGTGTGGAACCATGATGTGAAGACAGCACGTCAGAGAGAAAGAAGAGTATATGGACTATGATACTATAATATCCTCTGTCTGCTGGATTGTTGGACTTTTATCTTCTTACTGAACTGCATTCGAATTTTGGACTACGTTACCCTTTGTGTGGTCGATTGTATATGGACCTTTCATATTTTTGCCTAAATAAAGGTCTTGGAGTTGCTCACTATTCTCTTGCTCTGTTGATTGTGTGGTATCGGAGAAGGACCCCGTGACAAGGTGTCCTTGATTAAATTCAAATTGTGATATGTACAACAAGCGCACGTAAGAAGAGACATGTCAATCCAGAACAGCGGATGGGCACTGTTGGGGATCCATCTGTCTGAGTAGTCTTTAGTGCTGCTCAGTCCCCGGCAGCTTTTAAGGTACCATATAAACCCGAGTATAAGCAGAGTTTTTCAGCACATTTTTGTGCTCAATATGCCCCTCTCGGCTTATACTCAAGTAAGGGTCCAGAATATTGAGGGGGAGTGGCCAAGCAGCGGGTCAAAGGAGGCAGGAGCCGGCTGCTGCGGCTAACTTCTGTGCCCGCTGCTAAAGAAAAATGAGCATTCACTGCGCTAGCAGTGAATATTCATTTCCCTGTAATAGCGGGCACAGTAGTCGCAGAGGCCAGCTTCCTGCAGCGGCCAGGAAATCACATGTTCCTTCTACTTAAGGGAAATAAATATTCACCTCTCTCCACTCCCATGGGAGTGGAGATAAGTGAATATTTATTTCTCTTTAGTAGCAGGTACACGTGACCGCCCAGCTGCTCCGGCTGACACTGTGCATGCTACTTAATAGCAATGAATACTCACTGCCCTCCATTCACATATTTCAGGCGTGTGGAGCATGAGTATTCTGGCAGCTGTGCTCTGCTTGAAAGCAGAGCACGATGTTTCTGCCACGTGCTGCTTAAAAAAATAAAGCAGCTGCTGGCCACGGAACAAGAGAACAGGATCAAGTATCAGCTCTCAGGTTGACTTTATAGTATGTCATAATGTAAGGGGGGAGAATAAGTATTATTTGATAGATTGTTTTCCTAACCAGTGGAAAATTAATTTAAAGACTAAAGACAGTAAGCTAGGTATCATCATTTTAAGAACAAGTGACACTGTTTAATCACTGTTATTTGAAAAGTCAATTAGGCTTTATTTAGAAATCACCATAAAAAAGCTGCCAATCACTCGGAGCACTGTAAAAGCCAACTCTTTCTGCTAGCTGTGCCAAAACTGCTTTTCTTAATGCATTTATCTATTTGTCCAAGTGCTAACAGTATAAATTACCTATGTGAAACAGCATTAACCATCTTTAATATTAAATTAACTTTCAAACTGCCATTTTAATGTATGCTTTGTCACCATGTGTTCGTTTTGCACTGGAATGTAGTCCCTTCATTTCCTGCAAAAGTCACATATTGGAAGTGGTACTCAGTTTAAAACATTATTTATTTATTTTTTCAGAAGGAAATTATTTTTGTAGTTGGAAATTATTTATCTATAAAGTTATGACTATTTTATAACTATTTAACTTTGGGTCAGGCCTATCTCTGGCACTCCCGAGTTCAGCTGCGGTGTGTCTGACAGACATAGGACAGAAAATTGCCTATAATATCTAATTATCTAAATTTCTGGGCTTTAACCCCTTTACCCCAAGGGTGGTTTGCACGTTAATGACCAGGCCAATTTTTACTATTCTGACCACTGTCCCTTTATGAGGTTAACTCTGGAACGCTTCAACGGATGCCAGTGATTCTGACACTGTTTTCTCGTGACATATTGTACTTCATGATAGTGGTAAAATTTATTTGATATTACCTGTGCTTATTTGTGTTTATGCAATTAAATCACAGAGATATGTCACACAAAATACATAATAAGTAACATTTCCCACATGTCTACTTTACAGCAGCACAATTTTAGAACCAACATTTTTTTTTGTTAGGGAGTTATAAGGGTTAAAAGTTGACCAGCAATTTCTCATTTTTACACCACCATTTTTTTAGGGATCACATCTCATTTGAAGTCATTTTGAGGGGTCTATATGATAGAAAATAACCAAGTGTGACACCATTCTAAAAACTGCACCCCTTATGGGGCTCAAAACCACATTCAAGAAGTCTATTAACCCTTCAGGTGTTTCACAGGAATTTTTGGAATGTTTAAATAAAAATGGGTATCGTTTCTCCTTATGGAGAGTGACATACCATCTCTGGCTTGTCCAGGTAAGGAGACTTATTCGCCATGCAATGCTCCTCTGGGAAATATAATATGCAAATTGCCTCTTCTGAGAAAAAGAGGACTTAACTCTATAGTGCCACCTGTTGGAAGTTGATTGAGATTGAGATACTAATTTGGCTTTTATACTAAGTCATATTGCACGACTCGTTAAAGAGTTGATTGTGACTTGTAGGATCGCTACTTCCAACAGGTGGTGCTATAGAGTTAAAGGGAACCTGTCACCCCGTTTTTTGAGATTGAGCTATAAATACTGTTAAATAGGGCCTGCGCTGTGTGTTCCTATAGTGTATGTAGTGTACCCCGATTCCCCATGTATGCTGAGAAATAACTTACCAAAGTCGCCGTTTTCGCCTGTCAATCAGGCTGGTCAGGTCGGGAGGGCGTGGTGACATCGCTGGTTCTTCCTCAGCTTTACGTTGGTGGCGTAGTGGCGTAGTGGTGAAGACACAGCGCGCGATCTGCGCTGTAATCCCTTGCATCGGTGGGGGCGGCCATCTTCCTGGGGCCGCGCGTGCGCAGATCGAGTGCTCTGCTGCACGGGGCTTCAGGAAAATGGCCGCGGGATGCCGCGCGTGCGCATTAGAGATCGCGGCGGCCATTTTCCCAAAGCCGAGTTTGCATCTCATGTGACTGAGGTGTGGTGAGCACTTTGACCCACCAAGTGCTTCACAGAAGTTTATAATGCAGAACCGTAAAAATAAAAAATCATATTTTTTCACAAAAATTATCTTTTCGCCCCAAATTTTTTTGTTTTCCCAAGGGTAAGAGAAGAAATTGGACCCCAAAAGTTGTTGTACAATTTGTTCTGAGTACGCTGATACCCAAATGTGGGAGTAAACTACTGTTTGGGCGCATGGGAGAGATTGGAAGGGAAGAAGCATCATTTGGAATGCAGACTGGTCATTTGGTCTGCAGGTGTCACATTGCGTTTGCAGAGCCCCTACTGTACCTAAACAGTAGAAACCCCCCACAAGTGACCCCATATTGGAAACTAGACCACCCAAGGAACTTATCTAGATGTGTTGTGAGAACTTTGAACCCCCACGTGTTTCACTACAGTTTATAACGCAGAGCCGTGAAAATATAAAAAAGATTTTCCCCCAAAAATTATTTTTTAGCCCGCAGTTTTGTATTTTCCCAAGGGTAACAGGAGAAATTGGACCCCAAAAGTTTTTGTCCAATTTGTCCTGTGTACGCTGATACCCCATATGTGGGGGGGGAACCACCGTTTGGGCGCATTGGAGGGCTCGGAAGGGAAGGAGCACCATTTGGAATGCAGACTTAGATGGAATGGTCTGCAGGCGTCACATTGCATTTGCAGAGCCCCTAATCTACCTAAACAGTAGAAATCCCCACAAGTGACCCCATATTGGAAACTAGACCCCCAAGGAACTTATCTACGCAGAGCCGTGAAAATAAAAATCTTTTTTCCCGCAAAAATTATATTTTAGCACCCAGTTTTGTATTTTCCCAAGGGTAACAGGAGAAATCGGACCCCAAAATTTGTTGTCCAATTTGTCCTGAGTACTCTGATACCCCATATGTTGGGGTAAACCCCTGTTTGGGCACACGGGAGAGCTCGGAAGGGAAGGAGCACTGTTTTACTTTTTCAACGTAGAATTGGCTGGAATTGAGATCAGATGCCACGTTTGGAGAGCCCCTGATGTGCCTAAACAGTGGAAACCCCCCAATTATAACTGAAACCCTAATCCAAACACACCCTTAACCCTAATCCCAACGGTAACCCTAACCACACCTCTAACCCAGACACACCCCTAACCCTAATCTCAACCCTATTCCCAACCGTAAATGTAATCCTAACCCTAACTTTAGCCCCAACCCTAACCCTAACTTTAGCCCCAACCCTAACTGTAGCCTTAACCCTAGCCCCAACCCTAACCCTAGCCCTAACCCTAAACCTAACCCTAACCGGAAAATGGAAATAAATACATTTTTTTCCCTAACTAAGGGGGTGATGAAGGGGGGTTTGATTTACTTTTATAGCGGGTTATTAAGTGGATTTTTATGATTGGCAGCGGTCACACACTGAAAGATGCTTTTTATTGCAAAAAATATTTTTTGCGTTACCACATTTTGAGAGCTATAATTTTTCCATATTTTGGTCCACATAGTAATGTAGGCTTGTTTTTTGCGGGACGAGTTGACGTTTTTAGTGGCAACATTTTCGGGCACGTGACATTTTTTGATAGGTTCTTATTCCGATTTTTGTGAGGCAGAATGACCAAAAACCAGCTATTCATAAATTTCTTTTGGGGGAGGCGTTTATACCGTTCTGGGATTGGTAAAATTGATAAAGCAGTGTTATTCTTCGGGTCAGTACGATTACAGCGATACCTCACTTATCTTTTTTTAATGTTTTGGCGCTTTTATAAGATAAAAACTATTTTATAGAAAAAATAATTATTTTTGCATCGCTTTATTCTGAGGACTATAACTTTTTTATTTTTTCGCTGATGATGCTGTATTGCGGCTCTTTTTTTGCGGGACAAGATGATGTTTTCAGAGTTACCATGATTATTTATATCCGTCTTTTTGATTGCGTGTTATTCCACTTTTTGTTTGGCAGTATGAGAATAAAGCGTTTATGGCCTCGTTTTTTTTTTTTTACGGTGTTCACAGAAGGGGTTAACTAGTGATATAATTTTATAGGTGGGGTCTTTACGGACGCGGCAATACTAAATATGTGTACTTTTATTGTTTTTTTATTTAGATGAAGAAATGTATTTATAGGAACTATATATATATATATATATATATATATATATATATATATATATATATATATTTATTTACACTATAACATTGCCCCGGGGGGGAAGGGGGGGGGGAGGGGGGCATCATGTTATAGTGTAAGATCGCTGATCTGACACTTTGCTGTGCACTGTGTCAGATCAGCGATCTGACGTGCACTTTTCCTATGCTTCCCGGCGCCTGCTCTGAGCAGGCGCAGTGAAGCCACCTCCCTGCAGGACCCGCATGCCGGTGCCATCTTGGATCCGGGCCTGCAAGGAGGAGGAGGAGGTAAGAGATCCTCGCAGCAACGTGATCAGGGAAGCCCGCAGGGAGCCCCCTCCCTGCGCGATGCTTCCCTATACCGCCGGCACACTGCGATCATGTTTGATCGCAGTGTGCCGGGGGTTAATGTGCCGGGGGCGATCCGTGACCGCTCCTGGCACATAGTGCTGGATGTCAGCTGCGATAGGCAGCTGACACCCGGCCGCGCTTCCCCCATGAGCACGGCCGATCGCTATGACGTACTATCCCGTCGAGGGTCAGATAGGCCCAGGTCACCTTCCACGGGATAGTACATCTAAGATCAGAAAGGGGTTAAAAGTAATCAGTGACCTTCATAGGGATGTATTAAAAGAGTACACAAAATCATTTAATAACTGTAAGTGTAATAAATCAAAAAGTACCCAAATTTCACAAATATCACTAAATAGCCTCCAGTTTTCAGAATACAACTAAATGCTACTGGAGCCATTTCCACTCAGATTCATAAGTTAAAAGTTCAGCAGAGGAAACACATTGGCAGACAGAAAAGCAATGTTAGCAAATCATATCATAACAGAGATTATTACTATGTGTTCAGGCGCTATGTGCCTGAGAGGCCATTTCTAAGAAAACCCTCTTATTTGTTAAAAAACTCTACTTATTGCTATGAAGCATTCACAAAACTTTGCCTTATATTCATTCATAAAATGAGCATAAATAAACAACCGTGATGAAAAACCCTTCCATAAAATACAAACCTTAAAAAGTGAGAACCTTAAGGCGCAGTGAGCCTGAAAGGCCATGGAGGTCACACCTGCTCTCCGCAAGAACGGCAGTAACACGGAGTGGGAGGTTTCAAGCAGAACCTAAAGATAGGAAGATACTGAGAGGGGCAAGATCTCCCGTCGCCTTTGAGAGGAGAGGTAGAAAAAGTGTGAGCTGTGCCTGACGCAGGGTTAAAAGAGTTTTGCAGAGCTTATAAAATAAGAAAGACTAGTTGGCCCGTGAGAAATTTTCGCACACTGGTTGTCGGGGGCGCAGGCAATTTCAGGAAAATCAAGCTGGTCAAATGTAAATGTATTTAATGCGTTTTTAATTATTTTTTATACGTTGTGTGTGACTCCAGCCTAAAGAAGATCCCCCACCATTAAACATAATGGTATTTTACTTACTGATCAGAAGAGGACTGGTTGTCAGGACCTTGCAAAAGAACAGGGCAGCAGCATTTTTCCCCTCCACAGCAGCACTGCCATCTATCTGCAGTGTAGGGAAGTGCAACACAGTCCTATGTTTGTGAACGGAGCAGCTCCCAGTACAGCAGTGCCACTGACAGTAAAAGTGATGGAGAATTGACCCCATACCCGACCATATTTACACCAATGTATAATAATTGAGAATATCCCTTAAAAAAAAAAAAAGAGTAGTATCTGCAGATTAGTTTACCTTTTTTTCCCTACAGTTGGATTTTTATTTCAAATTTTCAAAGGTTGTTTCCACCAATCTCACACATCAGGAAACAATGTACAGTCTGAGTTATGGCAACGCTGCAGTTTTAGCTTGAAACCAGAGGTAACTCCAGGTCACCTATAGCTGCAACCTTAGAAGGAAGACTTTTCAATGACTGTCCAATAATACGGATAATCTGATGGTTCAGAACCTCTCCGGTCCCTTTTAGGCAGTATTCATTTATATGTTCAGTTTTAAAGCCGAAGTCTTAAACAGGTTACATTTTACTTTTATTCTACTTCCACATATGTAGCAAATATTTTATATGTACCTGCCTGAAATCGACTGGGCAAGGAGTTCAGAAAGCTGGAAAGCGCTCAAGGAAAATTTTAGGATTTGTTTCAGCTTTGTATTAGTATGCTTTGGGGTAGTGTGGTGCCACCTTAAGGTCATTTTTCCTTACTGAATGTGATGGATCCCACTCCGTGGTGTCACTAATTTGTCACTTACTCGCTCTCAGCACATGACTTGGGAGTTGCGCCTGCAAGGGTAAATCTATCTCCCCTCTCTCAGTCTAGCATTCAACCTCTGTTCTATGCTGTAATGGGAGCATAAATCACACACCGACCCAGGCCACACACCCGCTCATACACACTGCCACCACTCATCGAATACATGGGCGATGAGTCCCGGAAATATTACTAATACTGTCTACCACTCATACGGATCATGCAGTTTAAGGCTATGGATTCTTTTAGAACATTCAAGGTTCAACTTGTTAAAGTTTTATGCTTTAATACAAAAAGGTTCAGTGCTTATGGTAAGAAAAAGGTATAAAATATGATAATAAAAAGACATACAGGTATGCAAAACAGTATAAAATAAACAGGAGAAAACTTACAGAAACATCTAACTTTGTAGTCTGCTTTCTGCTCCCTGAGGGGGGATGAATATGGAGTTGGTGGAACACATCAGCTTCCCAGGCTGCCCTCACATGTGAACACAATTCTATGTATACAGGCCTAATTTATTGCTTTGCCCCGGAGGTCAGATTTCTAGACCAGCCCCTCAGGTTAATATCATAATTGCTTGTTTTTTGATTGGACTGCGGCCGCTACCCCAATGAATATATTATTTGCTCTGAGATTCCCTGTGTAAAAGTTCTCACAGATAGTGTCAAATGTTTCCCTTTTTTCTTGACTCCCAGCATGACCCCTGGCGAGAGTGGAGACAGTAGTCTGCCTTCTAAAGATATGTATGCTGTGATCTTTGTGAGGCCTGCAGTTTCTGGACAGATGTTCAACTACTGCTAGTTACACATATAACCCTAGACATATGTCACTACACACATATAAATATATACACATTTCACCACACTGAGGTTTTATGAAAATTAACGTTTAAAATGTATTTTGTTATAACATTGTGGTTGTGTGGTTTGTTTGGCTATTTTCTTGCTGAAGGGGGCAAGTTTACCTTTCAAATGGTGTATCATTTGTGTGTGTGGGTGCAGTATGAACGGAGACACAAAGTAATCACTGAAAAAGAATGTTTTGAAATAATACAGAAGGACTAAAATCTCAGACAAATAGGACAGGCTGATTATTTAGCTCTATATTTGCCTTTAGAACATTATCACTAAAAGCTGGTGGAGCATTCACGTGTTTATTGCATCAATGCTACTTTTAGATAGAAACATTTTTGTGCAGCTATAGAGATATTTATACATTACATACGAGACATCGCTAATAGAGGGAGCCACTAAAAGAAGACTTCTTATTATGAAACTTATAAATCCTAATAGAGCATACACTCATGGGCAACTCAATCCAAAAAAGATGTGCCTCCTTGTACAATGGTTACCACAATCTTTTGATTGCATGAATCACAATACATTGATTTACAACTTTTTGGAAGATTTAGCAGAAAAATCCCATTCAAAAACTCCAGCGCAATCTAGCATATATACTCGAGTTTAAGCCAAGAATTGCAGCCTGTTTTTTAGGCTGAAATTGCCCCTCTTGGGGCAACCCAGAGGTTGGTAGGGGAGGGGGAGCAACAGCTGTCTAATAAAACTCACCTGCTCCTGGCGCGGTTCCTGCAGGTCCCTGGTTCTCCGGGCGCTGACAGCTTCTTCCTGTATTGAGCGGTCACTGGTACCGCTCATTACAGTAATGAATATTGACCTGACTCCACTCCCATAAGTGTGGAGCCGTATATTCATTACTGTAATGAGCGGTACCAGTGACCGCTCAATACAGGAAGAAGCTGTCAGCGGGAGAACCAGGGACCTGAAGGGACCGCGCCATGAGCAGGTGAGTATAACGGGGACATATTCACCTGTCCCACATTCCACCGTCGGCGCCGCTCCGTCTTCCGCGTCCTCTGCAGTGACGCTCAGGTCAGAGGGCGCGATGACGCGATTAGTGTGCGCGTCGCCCTCTGCCTGAACAGTCAGTGCAGAAGATGCAGCGGCGCCGATGGAGGAACGTGAAAGGTGAGTATAGCAAGTGCTGGAGGCCTGAGCGACGAGAGCGGAGTATGTGATTTTTTTTTTCTATGGCAGCAACAGCATATGGAGCATCTTATGGGGCCATGTGCAGCATTATATGGGGCAAATATTTCTATGGAGCATCTTATGGGGCCAGGTGTAGCATTATATGGGGGCAAATATCTCTATGGAGCACCTTATGGGGCCATAATCAGCATTTGTGCAGCATTATATGGGGCAAATGTCTCTATGGAACATCTTATGGGGCCATAATCAGCAGTTGTGCAGCATTGTATGGGGCAAATGTCTGTATGGAGCATCTTATGGGGCCATGATCAGCATTTGTGCAGCATTGTATGGGGCAAATGTCTGTTTGGAGCATCTTATGGGGTCATAATCAGCATTTGTGCAGCAGTATATGGGGGCAAAAATCTCTATGGAGCATGTTATGGGGCCATAATCAGCATCTGTGCAGCTTTATATGGAGCAAAAGTCTATATGGAGCATCTTATGGGGTCATAATCAAAATTTGCGCAGCATTATATGGGGCATATTTTAATATGTAGCATCTTATGGGGCCCATCAAAAACTGTATGGAGCTTTATATGGGGCGTATTTTGTATGGAGCTTTATAGGAAGCCCATCATGAACTGTATAGAGCATTATATGGGGCTCCTGATTCAATATGGATATTCAAAAACACAACCTACTGATGTCTCAATTAATTTTACTTTTATTGGTACCTATTTTTATTTTTGACATTTACCGGTAGCTGCTGCATTTTCCACCCTAGGCTTATACTCGAGTCATAAAGTTTTCCCATTTTTTGTGGCAAAATTAGGGGTCTCGGCTTATACTCGGGTTGGCTTATACTCGGTACTTTAAAAGATTTGTCCAGCTAAAAAAGCGTTTTGGATGTACTTCAATTGGAAATTTTAAAATCCTAGCAGCTCACCTGCAGCTTTTATATAGGAGAGAGCTTTTCCCCCTCTGCCTGTGTAGGCACTGTGATCAT
This sequence comes from Ranitomeya imitator, assembly GCF_032444005.1. Taxonomy (NCBI): domain Eukaryota; kingdom Metazoa; phylum Chordata; class Amphibia; order Anura; family Dendrobatidae; genus Ranitomeya; species Ranitomeya imitator. The sequence goes on along the minus strand of NC_091283.1, from coordinate 684,478,212 downwards.
TGATGTGTAAGTAGGGGCTGACTGCCCCAGATCAATAGCTAAGCAAGCATGCACCTCAGAGATTATTCAGAAACAGAGGAGGATGGTTTAGCTATTGATCTGTGATAGAAAACCTGCACATGTTATTGATCACAGCAAACCTTAGGCTATGTGCACACCTTGGAGATTGGGGTGCAGAATTTTCTGCACAAAATCCGCATCTCTTGGCAGAAAACGCAGGTGCAGATTTGATGCGTTTTTCATGCGGATTTTGTGCATTTTTGTTGTGGATTTTGTGCAGATTTCATGCGTTTTTTACCACTGCAGATTTCTATAATGGAAGGGTGCAGAAACGCTTCAGATCCGCATAAAAGAAGTGACGTGCTACTTCTTTTGATCCGCAGCGCTTTTCATGCTGAATTTTCCGTACCATTAGCACAGCATTTTTTTTTTTTTCATATTGATTTACATTGTACTGTAAATCACTTTGCGCATCTGCAGTGTTTGTGTGCGGAAAAAAACGCTGCAGATCCGCACTAAATCCGCATCGTGTGTAGAAAGCCTAAGAAGACTGAAAGAAAGTCTATTTGACCCACGTGGTGGTATTTGAAAGAGTTATTCTCAAGTTATGTATTGAGCAGAACATTTCCTTTCCTTTGTGGTGTTGGTACTCTGATTTGACTAACCTTTCTGATTCAAAAGCGTTGTGATACTGCTGAGCTTCAGCCACGGTGACACATTAATGGACAGTTAGTGTTTGTTCTGAAGTCTATGCTTTTATCACTTTATTTATACATATAGAGGTAAGAGTGAATTTGAACAAGCATGTGGTTCAAGTAAGCAATGCATAGGAGAAATGCTCTGGAAACTGCTTATGGTGGATGAAGGCTGGAGATTGCAATTTTATAGGATGGGTAGAGAGCTGACTGGAATCTATGGAGTTAACTCATCAACAATAAACGTAGTTAGGCTATGTTCACATTTGCGGCTTTGGACGCAGCGTCGTGGACGCAACGCACGACGCACGAAAGACGCAAGTAGAACGCATGCATTTTTGACGCATGCGTTCAATCCTTTTTTACTTTACAGGGTCTTTTCATTTTTTTTTTAAAGTAAAGAACGCATGCGTCCTACAACGCACAACAACGCAAGTACTTGCGTCTTCTGCGTTGCCAATACATTTCAATGGAGGTTTTGAAGCTTCGACGACGCAAATACAACGCAAGTGCGACGCAAGCGTTTTTTTTTAAATTTTGGACGCAGAAAAAATGCAACATGTTGCGTTTGCAACGCACTGCCAGGTGCGTCAAAAGGACGCATGCGTCGCAAAACGCACCGAAACACATGAAAATGAACGCACATGCGTCCCCAATGTTAAAGATAGGGAAGCATGACACGTGCGTTGTTTTGCGGCGACGCCGCTGCGTCCAAAGCCACAAATGTGAACGTAGCCTTAGTGTGCACACTGGGTCAGGCTGTGGTGGCCAATCTCATTGGCAACAAACTGTACTTTATGTAAAATAAAAGGTTCCAAAGTAGAAGAATGACAGTAGATAGAAAATGCAAGTCAGCTGGAAATTTACTTATTTTTATGCTGTCTAACTATTCCAATTTCATAACCGGAAAATACCATTTTGAAATTAGGGAGAAAAATTGGATCAGGTCTTGTAATTCAAAATGCCCGATCCTAGTTTGGAAACCTTCATATAGTTCAGATTTGCTTGACCTCAATGAGTATGGAGTTCTTAACTCTGAGATCTGACAATGCAAAGTTCACTGGAAAAACAGAAATCCAGCAGAATTTTGTTTGCAATGCTACTGGAAAATGCATCCTCAAAGATTTAAAATGCTGTAAAGCAAAGTATTTGTGCAGGTATTCAGCATTTGATATACAGTGGGGCAAAAAAGTATTTAGTCAGTCAGCAATAGTGCAAGTTCCACCACTTAAAAAGATGAGAGGTGTCTGTAATTTACATCATAGGTAGACCTCAACTATGGGAGACAAACTGAGAAAAAAAAATCCAGAAAATCACATTGTCTGTTTTTTTAACATTTTATTTGCATATTATGGTGGAAAATAAGTATTTGGTCAGAAACAAAATTTCATCTCAATACTTTGTAATATATCCTTTGTTGGCAATGACAGAGGTCAAACATTTTCTGTAAGTCTTCACAAGGTTGCCACACACTGTTGTTGGTATGTTGGCCCATTCCTCCATGCAGATCTCCTCTAGAGCAGTGATGTTTTTGGCTTTTCACTTGGCAACACGGACTTTCAACTCCCTCCAAAGGTTTTCTATAGGGTTGAGATCTGGAGACTGGCTAGGCCACTCCAGGACCTTGAAATGCTTCTTACGAAGCCACTCCTTCGTTGCCCTGGCGGTGTGCTTTGGATCATTGTCATGTTGAAAGACCCAGCCACGTTTCATCTTTAATGCCCTTGCTGATGGAAGGAGGTTTGCACTCAAAATCTCACGATACATGGCCCCATTCATTCTTTCATGTACCCGGATCAGTCGTCCTGGCCCCTTTGCAGAGAAACAGCCCCAAAGCATGATGTTTCCACCACCATGCTTTACAGTAGGTATGGTGTTTGATGGATGCAACTCAGTATTCTTTTTCCTCCAAACACGACAAGTTGTGTTTCTACCAAACAGTTCCAGTTTGGTTTCATCAGACCATAGGACATTCTCCCAAAACTCCTCTGGATCATCCAAATGCTCTCTAGCAAACTTCAGACGGGCCCGGACATGTACTGGCTTAAGCAGTGGGACACGTCTGGCACTGCAGGATCTGAGTCCATGGTGGCGTAGTGTGTTACTTATGGTAGGCCTTGTTACATTGGTCCCAGATCTCTGCAGTTCATTCACTAGGTCCCCCCGCGTGGTTCTGGGATTTTTGCTCACCGTTCTTGTGATCATTCTGACCCCACGGGGTGGGATTTTGCGTGGAGCCCCAGATCGAGGGAGATTATCAGTGGTCTTGTATGTCTTCCATTTTCTAATTATTGCTCCCACTGTTGATTTTTTTCACTCCAAGCTGGTTGGCTATTGCAGATTCAGTCTTCCCAGCCTGGTGCAGGGCTACAATTTTGTTTCTGGTGTCCTTTGACAGCTCTTTGGTCTTCACCATAGTGGAGTTTGGAGTCAGACTGTTTGAGGGTGTGCACAGGTGTCTTTTTATACTGATAACAAGTTTAAACAGGTGCCATTACTACAGGTAATGAGTGGAGGAAAGAGGAGACTCTTAAAGAAGAAGTTACAGGTCTGTGAGAGCCTGAAATCTTGATTGTTTGTTTCTGACCAAATACTTATTTTCCACCATAATATGCAAATAAAATGTTAAAAAAACAGACAATGTGATTTTCTGGATTTTTTTTCTCAGTTTGTCTCCCATAGTTGAGGTCTACCTATGATGTAAATTACAGACGCCTCTCATCTTTTTAAGTGGTGGAACTTGCACTATTGCTGACTGACTAAATACTTTTTTGCCCCACTGTACATTGAAACTGTGGAAATTTGTAAGTATACATACATACAATTTAAGTTTTCTCTGTTTATGGAAAATCAAGTACAATCGGAAAAATACCAGAAATAATATAACATTGTTCTTCCCTGTCTGCTAGTGGAGTTGCCAAATGTTTGTATTTTTCTGCCCTTTCACTCAGCAAGGTACACTTCAGTAAGTTGTTTTATGTTTGCTATACAAACCTTTGATCTTGTTGACAGTTTAGTTATATTAGTGAGAGTGCTCTGGTTAATCCTCAGCTTAACTCATCCTGTGTGGCAAAGCCAGAGGCCTTTTCCAAAGGTAATCTGTCAGCTGAGACTAACCTAAAGGCCCCTTCACACTTAGCGACACTGCAGCGATACCGACAACGATCCGGATCGCTGCAGCGTCGCTGTTTGGTCGCTGGAGAGCTGTCACACAGACCGCTCTCCAGCGACCAACGATGCCGGTAACCAGGGTAAACATCGGGTAACTAAGCGCAGGGCCGCGCTTAGTAACCCGATGTTTACCCTGGTTACCATGCTGAAAGTAAAAAATAACAAACACTAGATACTTACCTACCGCTGTCTGTCCTCCAGCGCTGCGCTCTGCTTCTCTGCTCTCCTCCTGTACTGGCTGTGAGCCGGAAAGCAGAGCGGTGACGTCACCGCTCTGCTTTCCGGCTCACAGCCAGTACAGGAGGAGAGCAGAGCACAGCGCTGGAGGACAGACAGCGGTAGGTAAGTATCTAGTGTTTGTTATTTTTTACTTTTAGCATGGTAACCAGGGTAAACATCGGGTTACTAAGCGCGGCCCTGCGCTTAGTTACCCGATGTTTACCCTGGTTACCAGTGAAGACATCGCTGGATCGGTGTCACACACGCCGATCCAGCGATGTCAGCAGGAGTCCAGCGACGAAATAAAGTTCTGGACTTTATTCAGCGACCAACGATCTCCCAGCAGGGGCCTGATCGTTGGTCGCTGTCACACAGAACGATTTCATTAACGATATCGTTGCTACGTCACAAAAAGCAACGATATCGTTAACAATATCGTTATGTGTGAAGGTACCTTTAATCAAACAGGCAAGGAGATGCTAAGAGTACAGCAACAAGCTGCAGAAGGGCATCCTGGTGTCTTATTATTATTTAAGGATTGTGTCTAAGAATTGTGAAAATCTTATTAAATATTTAAACTTTCCTTAGAAAATTATTTATATTCACTTAAATAGGAGAACGTAGCATGGAGAGAGGATTGCAGCAAGTACTTGAGTAGGTAAAGCTCTTTTCAAATAACAACTATTGCCTAAATGTAATGCAAACATTGGAATTTACATGGTAAATGGATGCCTGTAACATTTTATTAACTTTTTTTTAAAAAAAAATGTATTACTGTATGCGTTTCTATGGAATAGCATAGTCTACTACACCAATCCATACCTTTCTTTCCAGTATGCCAACATACAATAAAGGAAATAATTATTTGATCCCTTGCTGATGTTGTAAGTTTGGACACTGACAAAGACATGTTCAGTCTATAATTTTAAGGGTAGGTTAATTTTAATATTGAGAGAAAGAATATCAAAAATAAAATCCAGAAAATCACATTGTATAAATTATATAAATTTAGTTGCACTTTGCAGTGAGAAATAATTATTTGATCCCCTACCAACCATTAAGTGTTCTGGCTCCTACACACCAGTTAGACGCTTCTAATCAACTCATTACCAGCATTAAAGACAGGTGTCTTCATAGTCACTTTTATAAAAGACTCCTGTCCACAGACTCAATTAATCAGTCAGGCTATAACCTCTACAACATGGGCAATACCAAAGAGCTTTATAAGGATGTCAGGGAAAAGATCATAGACATGCAGAAATCTTGAATGGGCTACAAAACCCATACGTAAGACGCTGCATGAGAAGGAGACAGCTGTTGGTGCAATAGTAAGAAAATGGAATAAATAAAAAATGACTGTCCATAGACATCTATCTGGGGCACCAGGCAAAATCTCACCTCGTGGGTTATCCTTGATCATGAGGAAGGTTATAGATCAGCCTTAAACTACACAGGGGGCACTTGTTAATGATGTCCAGGCAGCTGGGACCATAGCCACCAAGAAAACCATTGCTAACACATTACGCCATAAAGGTTTAAAATTCGGCAATGCCCGCAAGGTCTCCCGGATCAAGAAGGCACATGTGCAAGCCCATCTGAAGCTAGCCAATTAACACCTGGATGATTCTGTAAGTGATTGGGAGAAGGTGCTGTGGTCATATGAGACAAAAATTGAGTTATTTGACATTAAAGGGACACTGTCACCTGAATTTGGAGGGAACAATCTTCAGCCATGGAGGCGGGGTTTTGTGGTTTTTGATTCACCCTTTCCTTACCCGCTGGCTGTATGCTGGCTGCAATATTAGATTGAAGTTCATTCTGTGTCCTCCGTAGTACATGCCTGCACAGTGCAATCTTGCCTTGCACAGACGTGTACTATGGAGGACACAGAATGAACTTCAATCCAATATTGCAGCCAGCAAGCAGCCAGCGGGTAAGGAAAGGGTGAATCAAACACCCAAAAACCCCGCCTCCATGGCTGAAGATTGTTCCCTCCAAATTCAGGTGACAGTGTCCCTTTAAGGGTATGTGCACACGATGCGGATTTTGCTGCGGATCCGCAGCGTTTCCGCAGCTGCGGATCTGCAGCAGTTTTCCATGAGTTTACAGTACAATGAAAACCTATGGGAAACAAACAGCGCTGTGCACATGCTGTAGAAAAACCCATGCGGAAACGCAGCGGTTTACATTCCGCAGCATGTCACTTCTTTCTGCGGATCCCGCAGCGGTTTTACAACTGCTCCAATAGAAATCAGCAGTTGTAAAACCGCAGAAAAACTGCGGCAAATCCGTGGTAAATCAGCGATAAATCTGCAGCGGTTTCCACTGCAGATTTATCAAATCTGCTGACATCTGCTGCGGAAAAATCCGCAGTAGACCAGAATACGTGTGCACATAGCCTAACTCAACTCACCGTGTTTCGAGGAAGAGAAATACTGCCTATGACCCAAAGAGCAAGGTCCCCACTGTCAAGTATGGAGGTGGAAACATTGTTTTGGTGGTGTTTCTCTGCTAAGGGCACAGGGCTACTTCACCGCATCAATGGGAGAAAAGGATGGAGCCATATGTGGCACACCAGGAGGCCGGGTGCAACAGTGGTATTGCCTCCCTTACAGGGAGTAAAGTTATGTCTGGAAGCAAGGAGGGGTCCCCTTACCAGGTCAGTTGGAGAGAAGAAGAGCAGAACCTGGGGAGTGAAGCTGTGATTAAACTCGCACTAGGAACCAGATCTGGAGTCCGTGGTTACGTGAGTACTGAAGTCCCGGCAGCTAAATCCAGAGGGCAGGGGACTGCAGGTCTCCTGGCCCGATCTAATACCCAGTGGCACAGCAGCATTCCAGAGCATGGAGCCGACACAAAGGAGTGGCACCTGTGATAGGCTCAAGCTGTCTGCCATGCGGGCAACGGTTAGTTTTTAAAAACAGAGAGAGACAGGGAGTTAGCAGCAGGAGAGTGAGCTGTTAGGCAAGGAAAAAGTGAGGACAGTGCAGAAGGAAGGCCTCCGTACCTACCTAGCCAGGAGTATTCAAAAATTGCTTCCAGGCTGCCTGGCTCTCCATTACAATATGTTACCAGTACCTCGGTCTGTACGATCAACCATCAAGTAAAGAAAAAGAAAACTACAGCCCTTGTGTGATTCAGTGATCTCTTGCACCGAGTTTTGCACCACAAGGTACACAAAGCCTGACAAACGGGATCAGCAGCCCTGGGGCCCCACTCCACCTGTGGGGAGGAGAACCATCCCAGCTGTGTCACCATCAGCCCCAGTGGTCTCATTAAGCAGCTTCAGGCCAGGTGGCGTCACGTAAAATCCCATACACATATTCCTCATTTTACCGCACAGTCAGGGCCACGGAGTCGGGTCAAGGCCCTGTGACGTCCCCAAAGAACTGTCTGACCCAGATCGGAGTACCCCATGGTCCTGGTGGGCGTGTCTTTTTTGGCATCACGAACAGGATATCACAGCCCGGTATTACCGGGTACTGTGTGCCATAGACTTTATTGAACTGTATAATAGCCATGATTACTGCGCCGCATGGCGTGCAGAAAGCAGGAGACTCAGACTTGGAAACACCTAGGAGCTCAATCCATCACGCCTGCGGAACAGCCACTTACTACGGTAATGATACCCAGAGCGTGGCTGAGATCCACTAGGAGGGAAGGAAATGCTCAGTACAGGAGAGTATCCAGAGGCAGGCACAGCCGCAGCCACCGTAATGCCTTTATCCATGCCATATATCCCAGGGGCAGCCTGGCTACTTCAGTACTCAGGGGAGTCGCACACCCTGAGCGACTTTAAGGACAGACTGCATAGTTTATTCAAAGTGTACCCCCTGTCAGAGAGCCAAAAAGTCAGCATCCTTTTGGTGAGGTAAGAGATGCGGCCCAGAGGGAGGTAAAGACCTGGCCGGACACCGACAAAAGAACTGTTAGGCAAATTCTGGTCTGGCTGAAGGATACTTTTGACACCGGCACAGCAGCGGAGATTAAAGTGAAATTCTATAGGTGCAAACAAAGGGTGCAGGGCAGAGTATGGGACTATGCCCTAAACTTGCAAGAGGCGCTGCATGCCACTAAACAGTTAGACCACCACAGTGTGTGAGATGAAGACAGATTGCTAACCGACCAGTTTACTGAGGGGATTCCTGTCTACCCCTCACCAGACACAGCTGCGCAGTATGGCCCTGCAAAACCCTGACCTGGACTTTGCACAATTTAAAGACCTTGCCAACCGGGTGGCACTGCTTCCTCCAGCACTCAGCCATCACATACTACCAGGAGATGGCGTTCTTTCCCCGACACCCTTGAAGGCCGATGTGCAGACCCTAGATAATAGATCATCTGCAGGCCTACTTCTCCAGGTCCAGGAGCTGACCAAAAGTGTGGATGCACTAAACAAAACCATGCAGTCCATGCAAGTGTCCCCAAAGGAGAAGATCCAGCTGACTTCCAGTCCAGATGATGTCCCATGGCGATGGCAGAGGAGAATCCCACCGACCAGAGGGAGAGACAACGATTGCTATGACCAGGATGGACAACCCATCTGTCGCCACTGTAACAAGGCGGGCACATTACAAGATTTTGTAATTTAAACAAGAAACCCCTGGGGCAGAGGGCCAGCCCCCAGGAGTAAGACTACCGGGCCCACAAAGCTGGCGAGACAAGTACGTAGGAGGTCTTGCCCGTCGTGTTTGATGGCATCCCAATGAACGTGTTATTGGACACCAGCTCCCAGGTGACAACGATGCCATACATCTTTTTAAACGGCATTGGGCTAATTCAGACATTACTAGCAGCCCAGATGAACACTAACATCTTTGACAGCAATGGCCAGCCCTTGCTTCAGGTGGGGTATAAGGAGGTAACCATCAAGGTTGGCGGAGTAGAATTGCAGTTGCAAGGTTTGATTATAGTTGATACTGACAGACAAGAATGCCATCCTATGATTACTCTAGGCACCAATGTAATAGAGAATTGTCTTGGAGAAATCATTGTTTTGGTGCAACGGGTAGCTGAGACCGCCAGTTCCAGTCAGTAGCATGTCCTTCAAAAGGAATTCAGAGCCCTGATGCAGAGACAACAGGTAGAGCTGTCTGGTGGAGAAGCGGGTAGTGTCAGAGTGAGTGATCCATTCCTTATTGCAATACCCCCTAGGAGGGAAATGTTGATTTGGTGTCGGGCAGCAATAGGCCTCAGGTGTCAAGATTACCAGGTACACTGATAGTACACCCACCATCCTGACAGCCAGAAGGGTAGTCGATGTCCACAAGGGAAGGGTACCAACACACATTCTGAATTGTGGGGAGAAAGAGGTCCATTTACCCAGATATGCCAACCTTGCTAAGCTGTTCACTGTCAGTAATAATGCAATGATGGCAGTAGAATCCTTGCTTCCATCCAACCAGGCGGAGGACAATGGCTCTGAGGGACTGCTGGAGGATTGGTATCAGAAGCTACACATAGCTACTGACTACACCTGTTCGCACCAAAAGAATGGGGTTTACTGGGTGGTTTGAGAATATGAGCGGGTTTTTAGCAAACACCCTCTAGGCTTTGGGCAGGTATAATGGGTCCAACACCATATCACCGGAGATCATGCGCCAATTAAAGAGAGGTACTGGCCTGTATTCCCAGCTCAGTATCAATGTGCCAAGGGCGATATGGGATATGAAGGAGGCTGGGGTAATCAGAGATAGTTGTAGCCCCTGGGCAGCTCTGTTAGTTCACATTAGAAAGGCAGATGGTACAATGAGGATGTGTGTTGACTACAGGCAGATTAACCGCATTACACAAAGATGCCTACCCATTACCACGAATTGAGGAGTCATTAGCTGCACTGAGATCCGCTAGCTATTTATTCACTTTAGATGTCACCAGTGGGTATTGGCAGGTTCTCGTGGTAGAAGCAGACAAAGACACAGCGTTTATGACACCAATGGGCCTCTGAGAGTTCAACTGCATGCCGTTTGGGCTTTGCAATGCACCGGTAATATTCCACCGGTTAATGGAATGCTGCCTAGGACATACAAACTCCAAAACCGTTTTGTTGTATCTGGACGATGTCATCGTCTATTCAAAGACGTACGAAGACCACCTGGAGCACCTCGCTGAGGTGTTTTAGGCCTTATCCAGCTTTGGTCTGAAAGTAAAGCTGTCCAAGTGCCACTTGTTAAAGCCCAAGGTGCAGTACCTAGTTCACGTAGTAAGTGCCGAAGGTGTGGCACCAGACCATGAAAAAGTAACAGTGATCAAGCACTGACCAAGTCCCTCCACTATCAAGGAAGTACAGCAGTTCCTTGGGCTGGTAGGTTACTACAGGAGATTCATAAAGGGTTTCACCAAGATAGCGGCACCCATACATGACCTCTTAATAGGCTAGTCCAAGAAGGTCAAGAACCTGCATCCTCCATTCGAGTGGAGTAACAGAGAAGAATACTTCACTCGGAAGAAGATGGCTCTTACGAGAGATGAAGTCCTGGCCTACCCAGACTAAGCCGCGCTTAGTAACCCGATATTTACCCTGGTTATCATTGCAAAAGTTAAAAAAAACAAACAGTGCATACTCACATTCTGATGTCTGTTACGTCCCCCGGCGTCAGCTTCCCGCACTGACTGTCAGCGCCGGCCGGCCGTAAAGCAGATCACAGCGGTGACGTCACCGCTGTGCTCTGCTTTACGGCCAGCCGGCGCTGACACAGTGCAGGGAAACTGACGCCGGGGGACGTGACAGACATCAGAATGTAAGTATGTACTGTTTGTTTTTTTTAACTTTTACAATGGTAACCAGGGTAAACATCGGGTTACTAAGCGCGGCCCTGCGCTTAGTAACCCGATGTTTACCCTGGTTACCAGGGGACCTCGGCATCGTTGGTCGCTGGAGAGCTGTCTGTGTGACAGCTCTCCAGCGACCACACAACTGTTGTGAATTCCGCTCTTGGGCTCCCTCCGGTGGTTGTAAGTGGCACTTTTGTGAGTACTGCACTTGGGCTCCGTCTTGTGGTTTCTAGTGGTATGGCTGCTCCTTGGAGTAAGCTGTCATCAGCTGCCTCCACTTATCGTCTCTTCTGCTCGGCTATTTATGCCTGGCTGTTCCTTCAGCCAGTGCCACTTGTAAATGGTTCCTGGTTGGATTCACATCTCTTTGGATTTCCCTGTTATCCTGACCAGTTCAGCAAAGCTAAGTTTTTGCTTGCGCTTTTCTGTTCACAGATTGTGGACTTATCCGTTCTGTGCTTTCTATGTTTGTCCAGCGTTATCAGTATGAATTAATTCTGTCTTGCTGGAAGCTCTGGGAAGCAGATTTACCCTCCACACCTTTAGTCAGGTGTGGAGATTTTTTTTGTAAACTCTGCGTGGATTTTTGTAGTGTTTTATACTGACCGCACAGTATTCCATCCTGTCCTATCTATCAAGCTAGACTGGCCTCCTGTGCTCATCCTGGTTTCATTCTGTGTATGTCTTTTTCCTCTCCACTCACAGTCATTATTTGTGGGGGCTAATCTATCCTTTGGGGATTTTCTCTGAGGCAAGATAGTTTTCCTGCTTCTGTCTTTAGGGGTAGTTAGCTCTTAGGCTGTGACGAGATGCCTAGGGAGAGTTAGGAGCATTCCACGGCTACTTCTAGTGTTGTGTTGAGCTTAGGGACTGCTGTCAGTACAGTTACCACTTCCTTCAGAGCTCGTTCCATGTTGCTCCTAGACCACCGCATCATAACACACCATGACCTAAACAGCGACGCTGCAGCGATTGGCATCGTTGTTTATATCGCTGCAGCATCGCTAAATTTGACGGTACATTTAAACCTTCTTTCCTCCAGACGTAGATGATGCCCCCTTGTCCCTGTCTCAGGTCTATGATTAAAAAGATCATCAGAAAGGTCTTTGTACTGTCCCCTCATATAATTATACGTTAACATAAGATCACCCCTTAGCCTTCGTTTTTCCAAACTAAATAGCCCCAAGTGTAATAACGTATCTAGGTATTGCAGAACCCCCAATCCTCTAATAACCTTGGTCGCTCTTCTCCGCACCCGCTGTAGTTTAGCTATGTCTTTTTTATACACTGGAGACCAGAACTGTACACAGTATTATGCATGGACTAATCGTCACCAGGACTATTTTTGAGCTTTGTTTTTCAAAATTTTTATTTTTGAAATCTTGTAATTAGTTATGTGTTATGGAGGCAATCCAGTAACACAGTGTGCCAGCAATCAGAGCACATACAGTGATCTGACAATAACCCAAAAACAATAGAACGAGCTCTGAGACGTGGAATCTCTGTAGACCGCAATACCTGAACCTATCCTAAACACAACTAAAGGCAGCTGTGGATTGCGCCTGACACTACCTATGCAACTCGGCACAGCCTGAGGAACTGACTAGCCTGAAGATAGAAATACAAGCCTGACTTGCCTCAGAGAAATACCCCAAAGGAAAAGGCAGCCCCCCACATATAATGACTGTTAGCAAGATGAAAAGACAAAACGTAGGGATGAAATAGATTCAGCAAAGTGAGGCCCGATATTCTAGATAGAGCGAGGATAGCAAAGAGAACTTTGCAGTCTACAAAAAACCCTAAAGCAAAAAACCACGCAAAGGGGGCAAAAAGACCCACCGTGCCGAACTAACGGCACGGCGGTACACCCTTTGCGTCTCAGAGCTACCAGCAAAAACGAATAGACAAGCTGGACAGAAAAAACAGCAACAAAAGCAAAGAAGCACTTATCTAAGCAGAGCAGCAGGCCACAGGAAAGATCCAGAAGCTCAGATCCAACACTGGAACATTGACAAGGAGCAAGGAAGACAGAATCAGGTGGAGTTAAATAACAAGGCAGCCAACAAGCTCACCAGAACACCTGAGGGAGGAAGCCCAGAAGCTGCAGTACCACTTGTGACCACAGGAGTGAATTCAGCCACAGAATTCACAACAGTACCCCCCCCTTGAGGAGGGGTCACCGAACCCTCACCAGAGCCCCCAGGCCGACCAGGATGAGCCACATGAAAGGCACGAACAAGATCTGGAGCATGGACATCAGAGGCAAAAACCCAGGAATTATCTTCCTGAGCATAACCCTTCCATTTAACCAGATACTGGAGTTTCCGTCTAGAGACACGAGAATCCAAAATTTTCTCCACAACATACTCCAATTCCCCCTCCACCAAAACAGGGGCAGGAGGCTCAACAGATGGAACCATAGGTGCCACGTATCTCCGCAACAACGACCTATGGAATACATTATGTATGGAAAAGGAGTCCGGGAGGGTCAGACGAAAGGACACAGGATTGAGAATCTCAGAAATCCTATACGGACCAATAAAACGAGGTTTAAATTTAGGAGAGGAAACCTTCATAGGAATATGACGAGAAGATAACCAAACCAGATCCCCAACACGAAGTCGGGGACCCACACGGCGTCTGCGATTAGCGAAAAGTTGAGCCTTCTCCTGGGACAAGGTCAAATTGTCCACTACCTGAGTCCAGATCTGCTGCAACCTGTCCACCACAGAATCCACACCAGGACAGTCCGAAGACTCAACCTGTCCTGAAGAGAAACGAGGATGGAACCCAGAATTGCAGAAAAATGGAGAGACCAAGGTAGCCGAGCTGGCCCGATTATTAAGGGCGAACTCAGCCAACGGCAAAAAGGACACCCAATCATCCTGGTCTGCAGAAACAAAACATCTCAGATATGTTTCCAAGGTCTGATTGGTTCGTTCGGTCTGGCCATTAGTCTGAGGATGGAAAGCCGAGGAAAAAGATAGGTCAATGCCCATCCTACCACAAAAGGCTCGCCAAAACCTTGAAACAAACTGGGAACCTCTGTCAGAAACAATATTCTCAGGAATGCCATGCAAACGAACCACATGCTGGAAGAACAAAGGCACCAAATCAGAGGAGGAAGGCAATTTAACCAAGGGCACCAGATGGACCATTTTAGAAAAGCGATCACAGACCACCCAAATGACTGACATCTTTTGAGAAACGGGAAGGTCAGAAATGAAATCCATCGAAATATGTGTCCAAGGCCTCTTCGGGACCGGCAAGGGCAAAAGCAACCCACTGGCACGTGAACAGCAGGGCTTAGCCCTAGCACAAATCCCACAGGACTGCACAAAAGTACGTACATCCTGTGACAGAGATGGCCACCAGAAGGATCTAGCCACTAACTCTCTAGTACCAAAGATTCCTGGATGACCAGCCAACACCGAACAATGAAGTTCAGAGATAACTTTACTAGTCCACCTATCAGGGACGAACAGTTTCTCGGCAGGACAACGATCAGGTTTATTAGCCTGAAATTTTTGCAACACTCGCCGCAAATCAGGGAAGATGGCAGACACAATGACTCCTTCCTTGAGGATACTCGCCGGCTCAGATAAACCCGGAGAGTCGGGCACAAAACTCCTAGACAGAGCATCCGCCTTCACATTTTTAGAGCCCGGAAGGTACGAAATCACAAAATCGAAGCGAGCAAAAAATAACGACCAACGGGCCTGTCTAGGATTCAAGCGCTTGGCAGACTCGAGATAAGTAAGGTTCTTATGATCAGTCAATACCACCACGCGATGCTTAGCTCCTTCAAGCCAATGACGCCACTCCTCGAATGCCCACTTCATGGCCAGCAACTCTCGGTTGCCCACATCATAATTACGCTCAGCAGCAGAAAACTTCCTGGAAAAGAAGCACATGGTTTCAACACTGAGCAACCAGAACCTCTCTGTGACAAAACCGCCCCTGCTCCAATCTCAGAAGCATCAACCTCGACCTGGAACGGAAGAGAAACATCTGGTTGACACAACACAGGGGCAGAACAAAAACGACGCTTCAACTCCTGAAAAGCTTCCACGGCAGCAGAAGACCAATTAACCAAATCAGCACCCTTCTTGGTCAAATCGGTCAATGGTTTGGCAATGCTAGAAAAATTACAGATGAAGCGACGATAAAAATTAGCAAAGCCCAGGAACTTTTGCAGACTTTTCAGAGATGTCGGCTGAGTCCAATCCTGGATGGCTTGGACCTTAACCGGATCCATCTCGATAGTAGAAGGGGAAAAGATGAATCCCAAAAATGAAACTTTCTGCACACCGAAGAGACACTTTGATCCCTTCACGAACAAAGAATTAGCACGCAGGACCTGGAAAACCATTCTGACCTGCTTCACATGAGACTCCCAATCATCTGAGAAGATCAAAATGTCATCCAAGTAAACAATCAGGAATTTATCCAGATACTCACGGAAGATGTCATGCATTAAAGACTGAAAAACAGATGGAGCATTGGCAAGTCCGAACGGCATCACTAGATACTCAAAATGACCCTCGGGCGTATTAAATGCCGTTTTCCATTCATCTCCTTGCCTGATTCTCACCAGATTATACGCACCACGAAGATCTATCTTAGTGAACCAACTAGCCCCCTTAATCCGAGCAAACAAGTCAGACAACAATGGCAAGGGATACTGAAACTTAACAGTGATCTTATTAAGAAGGCGGTAATCAATACACGGTCTCAGCGAACCATCCTTCTTGGCTACAAAAAAGAACCCTGCTCCCAGTGGTGATGACGATGGGCGAATATGACCCTTCTCCAGGGATTCCTTCACATAACTGCGCATAGCGGTGTGTTCAGGCACGGATAAATTAAATAAACGACCCTTAGGGAATTTACTACCAGGAATCAAATTGATAGCACAATCACAATCCCTATGCGGAGGTAGGGCATCGGACTTGGGCTCTTCAAATACATCCTGATAATCAGACAAGAACTCTGGGACCTCAGAAGGAGTGGATGACGAAATAGACAAAAACGGAACATCACCATGTACCCCCTGACAACCCCAGCTGGATACCGACATAGAGTTCCAATCCAATACTGGATTATGGGTTTGTAGCCATGGCAACCCCAACACGACCACATCATGCAGATTATGTAGCACCAGAAAGCGAATAACTTCCTGATGTGCAGGAGCCATGCACATGGTCAGCTGGGCCCAGTACTGAGGTTTATTCTTGGCCAAAGGTGTAGCATCAATTCCTCTCAATGGAATAGGACACCGCAAAGGCTCCAAGAAAAACCCACAACGTTTAGCATAATCCAAATCCATCAGATTCAGGGCAGCGCCTGAATCCACAAACGCCATGACAGAATACGATGACAAAGAGCATATCAAGGTAATGGACAGAAGGAATTTGGACTGTACAGTACCAATGACGGCAGACCTATCGAACCGCTTAGTGCGCTTAGGACAATCAGAAATAGCATGAGTGGAATCACCACAGTAGAAACACAGCCCATTCAGACGTCTGTGTTCTTGCCGTTCAACTCTGGTCATAGTCCTATCGCACTGCATAGGCTCAGGTTTAATCTCAGACAATACCGCCAGATGGTGCACAGATTTACGCTCGCGCAAGCGACGACCGATCTGAATGGCCAAAGACATAGACTCATTCAAACCAGCAGTCATAGGAAAACCCACCATGACATCCTTAAGAGCCTCAGAGAGACCCTTTCTGAACAAAGCTGCCAGCGCAGATTCATTCCACAGAGTGAGTACTGACCACTTCCTAAATTTCTGACAATATACTTCTATATCATCCTGACCCTGGCACAAAGCCAGCAAATTTTTCTCAGCCTGATCCACTGAATTAGGCTCATCGTACAGCAATCCGAGCGCCAGGAAAAATGCATCGACACCACTCAATGCAGGGTCTCCTGGCGCAAGAGAAAATGCCCAGTCCTGAGGGTCGCCGCGCAAAAAAGAAATAATAATCAAAACCTGTTGAACTGAATTACCAGAAGAATGAGGTTTCAAGGCCAGAAATAGCTTACAATTATTTTTGAAGCTCAGAAACTTAGTTATATCACCAAAAAAAAAGGAATAGGAATTCTTGGTTCTAGCATAGATTTCTGATCAATAGTATCTTGAATCTTTTGTACATTTATAACGAGATTATCCATTGAAGAGCACAGAGCCTGAATATCCATGTCCACAGCTGTGTCCTGAAGCACCCTAATGTCTAGGGGAAAAAAAAGACTGAACACAGAGCTGAGAAAAAAAAAATGATGTCAGAACTTCTTTTTTCCCTCTATTGAGAATCATTAGTTTGGCTCCTTGTACTGTTATGGAGGCAATCCAGTAACACAGTGTGCCAGCAATCAGAGCACATACAGTGATCTGACAATAACCCAAAAACAATAGAACGAGCTCTGAGACGTTGAATCTCTGTAGACCGCAATACCTGAACCTATCCTAAACACAACTAAAGGCAGCTGTGGATTGCGCCTGACACTACCTATGCAACTCGGCACAGCCTGAGGAACTGACTAGCCTGAAGACAGAAATACAAGCCTGACTTGCCTCAGAGAAATACCCCAAAGGAAAAGGCAGCCCCCCACATATAATGACTGTTAGCAAGATGAAAAGACAAAACGTAGGGATGAAATAGATTCAGCAAAGTGAGGCCCGATATTCTAGATAGAGCGAGGATAGCAAAGAGAACTTTGCAGTCTACAAAAAACCCTAAAGCAAAAAACCACGCAAAGGGGGCAAAAAGACCCACCGTGCCGAACTAACGGCACGGCGGTACACCCTTTGCGTCTCAGAGCTACCAGCAAAAACGAATAGACAAGCTGGACAGAAAAAACAGCAACAAAAGCAAAGCAGCACTTATCTAAGCAGAGCAGCAGGCCACAGGAAAGATCCAGAAGCTCAGATCCAACACTGGAACATTGACAAGGAGCAAGGAAGACAGAATCAGGTGGAGTTAAATAACAAGGCAGCCAACAAGCTCACCAGAACACCTGAGGGAGGATGCCCAGAAGCTGCAGTACCACTTGTGACCACAGGAGTGAATTCAGCCACAGAATTCACAACAGTTATGATTGTTCACTTGTTAATTTGTTTTATTGTTTATTTCCTCAGTCCGGGAGTACTGAATTTCACTAAGGGGGGAATGTGGCACCCGAGGAGTCTGGTTGCCACAGTGGCATTGCCTCCCTTACAGAGTAATCTCATGCCTGGAAGCAAGGAGGGGTCCCCTTACCAGGTGTCAGTAGGAGAGAAGAAGAGCAGAACCTGGGGAGTGGAGCTGTGATTAAACTCGCCCCTGAGCTGAGCGCTAGGAACAAGATACCAGAGTCAGTGGTTGCGTGGGTACTCAAGTCCCAGCTGCTAAATCTGGAGGGCAGGGGACTGCAGGTCTCCTGGCCCGATCTAATACCCGGTGGCACAGCAGCATACCAGAGCCTGGAGCAGACACAAAGGAGTGGCACCTGTGATAGTCTGAAGCTGCCTGCCATGCGGGCAACGGTTAGATTTTAAAAACAGAGACAGGGAGTTAGGAAGGAAAAAGGGAGGACAGCGAAAAAGGCCTTCGTACCTAGCTGGCCAGGTGTATCCAAAAATTGCTTCCAGGCTGTCTGGCTCTCCGTTACAATCTGTTACCAGTACCTCAGTCTGTACGATTAACCATCAAGTAAAGGAAAACTACAGCCCTTGTGTGATTCAGTGATCTCTTGCGCCCTGATTCTTGCATCACAAGGTACACGAAGCCTGACAAAAAAGGGATCAGTAGCCCTGGGGCCCCACTCCACCTGTGGAGAGCAGAACCATCCCAGCTGTGTCAACACAAGCCCCAGCGGTCTCCAGAAGCAGTGTCGGCCATCCGTTGCTGAATACCACAGGTATCGTCAAGTTAAATCCCATATACATATTCCCCATTTTACGGCACAGCCAGGGCCACGGAGTCAGGTCACGGCCCAGTGACTTCCTCCAAAAAATGTCCGACCTGGTTCAGAGTACCACATGGCCCTGGTGGGCGTGTTACATGTACCGTGCAATCTTGAGTGACAATCTCCTTCCCTCCACCATGACATTAAAAATCGGTTGTGGCTGGGTCTTCCAGCAAGACAATGAACAAAAACATACAGCCGAGGCAACAAAGGAGTGGTTCAAAAAGAAGCACATTAAGGTCATGGAGTGGCTTAGCCAGTCTCCAGACCTTAATCCCATAGAGAACTTATGGAGGAAGTTGAAGCTCCGAGTTGCCAAGCGACGGCCTCAAATTCTTAAAAAAGTTGTCCACTACTATACCTTTTTTTCATAAATCTTGCTATTATGTGCCACTCAAAACATCCACTGTTTATTTTAGCAATACTACCTTTTATCATGCTGTAGCTGCACATCCTCAGTGCTGGCTCCAGCTCTCATTGGGTTAATCGACAACTTCCTTTCTCCTGACTTAAGTGCACTAATACTATAAGTTCCATGATGCACTGCACTGGCCTGTAAGCCTGCACCTAGCACACCCACTCCAAAACACACCCAAACCCCTCCCTCCTCTATCTTCAATCTGTGATTTCATTTCTGCCCAACCTCCTCTTTTACATTTGTCCAACCCATACTCCATTACACACACAGATAGACAGACAGAGAGATAGATAGATATGGGATAGATACAGAGGCGTAACTACAACAGGTGCAGGGGTTGCAATCGCACCTGGGCCCTGGAGCCTAAGGGGCCCTAAAAGTCTCTTTGGCCTATAGAAAAAGACTATTGCTATTAAATATTTAAAATATTTGGGGGCTCCGTTGGAGCTTTCGCATCGGGGCCCATGAGTTTCAAGTTACGCCAATGCATAAATAGATAGATATGAGATAGATAAATAGATATGAATCCAAAAAAACGGAGGCAGTACACCATTAGAAGTGGAAAAAGCAGGAGCTACTTTTATTAGCCCATCTCAGCAATGATTCAATTATTTTATCTTGGTTCACACCTGTTTACACTTTTTCATCTCAGTTCGTGTTAGCTCGTCATATTCAAGTTGAAGGAAGGTGTGTTCGTCGGACCAGACATTAGAAGGCTTATAGCTGATCAAGAGTTTATTAATACCATGACGCATCCTGAAAAAGAAGGGTGGTTTGCATTTAAAGA
Source organism: Ranitomeya imitator (assembly GCF_032444005.1). Taxonomy (NCBI): domain Eukaryota; kingdom Metazoa; phylum Chordata; class Amphibia; order Anura; family Dendrobatidae; genus Ranitomeya; species Ranitomeya imitator. Next base: position 684,458,192 of record NC_091283.1, on the reverse strand, counting down.
GATTGTAGAGAATTTTTTAGGCAATAACAAAGACCCTGACTACAAAAAAATCATCGGACGAATGCTGAAAGCATTTCAAGCTTTAGGTTGCCTGATGAGTTTGAAAGGGCATTTCCTCCATTCCCACCTTGACAACTTTACAGAAAATTTGGGACCCGTGAGTGAAGAGCAAGGTGAACGATTCCACCAGGAGACTAAAGAGCTGGAAAGAAGATACCAGGGAAGATGGAGCATTACAATGATGGCAGATTACTGTTGGACGCTGCAGAGAGACATTCCAGATGCTACTCACAAGCGTAAATGTACCAAGAGAAGCCTCACAGGCAAGAAAAATTGATTTTAGTGTGTGTTAGTGAGCTCATTGCAGTTTAAAAATGATTTTCATGAAACATTTGTAACAAAAAATTAACTTTATGAGTCTATTTTCATTTATTTTGAGGTATTGTCTTATTTAACAGTTACTTAAATTGTCAGAAAACGTGATGTCCTATGAAAAAACGGAGGTCATTTTCGGATTCAGCGCACTTAAAAACAAAGATTACCGTATATACTCGAGTATAAGCCGAGATTTTCAGCCCAAATTTTTGGGCTGAAAGTGCCAATCTCGGCTTATACTTGAGTCACGGTGGGTGGCAGGGTCGGCGGGTGAGGGGGAGAGGGCGCTGAGGCACACTTACCTAGTCCCGGATGTCCTGGCACTCCCCCTGCCGTCCCACGGTCTTCGGGTGCTACAGTTCTTCCCTTCTTCAGCGGTCACGTGGGACCGCTCATTAGAAAAATGAATATGGACTCCACTCCCATAGGGGGGAGCCGCATATTCATTTCTCTAATCAGCGGTAACAATGACCGCTGATAGAGGAAGAAGCTGCGGCACCCGAAGACCAGCTGTCCGGGGGAAGGAGCGGGACGCCGGGAGCGGGTAAGTATCGCATATTCACCTGTCTGCGTTCCACACGCCGGGCGTCACTCCATCTTCCCGGCATCTCTCCGCTCTGACTATGCAGGTCAGAGGGCGCGATGACACATATAGTGTGCGCGCCACCCTCTGCCTGATCAGTCAGTGCGGAGAGACGCTGGGACCGGACGCTGGGAGATGCAAGCAAGAGAGGTGAGTATGGTTTTTTTTTATTGCAGCAGCAGCAGCAATGGCAGAGCTTTCTATGGTACATCAATGGGGCAATAATGAACGGTGCAGAGCACTATATGGCACAGCTATGGGGCAAGAATGAACGGTGCAGAGCACTATATGGCACAGCTATGGGGCAAGAATGAACGGTGCAGAGCACTATATGGCACAGCTATGGGGCAATAATGAACGGTGCAGAGCACTATATGGCACAGCTATGGGGCAAGAATGAACGGTGCAGAGCACTATATGGCACAGCTATGGGGCAATAATGAACGGTGCAGAGCACTATATGGCACAGCTATGGGACAATAATGAACGGTGCAGAGCACTATATGGCACAGCTATGGGGCAATAATGAACGGTGCAGAGCACTATATGGCACAGCTATGGGACAATAATGAACGGTGCAGAGCACTATATGGCACAGCTATGGGGCAATAATGAACGGTGCAGAGCACTATATGGCACAGCTATGGGACAATAATGAACAGTGCAGAGCACTATATGGCACAGCTATGGGGCAATAATGAACGGTGCAGAGCATTGTATATGGGGCACAGCTTTATATGGAGCATCTATGGGGCAATATTGAACTGTATGGAGCATTATATGGGGCTCCTGATTCAATATGGATATTTAAAAACAATTAACCTACTGATGTCTCAATTAATTTTACTTTTATTGGTATCTATTTTTATTTTTGACATTAACCGGTAGCTGCTCTATTTTCCACCCTAGGTTTATACTCAAGTCAATAAGTTTTCCCAGTTTTTTGTGGCAAAATTAGGGGGGTCGGCTTATACTCGGGTCGGCTTATACTCGAGTATATACGGTATATGGAATAACCAAAACAGCTCTTGAAAAAAAATTTTTTGCAGACCTGTGTAATAGATAGAAGGAATGAGATAGATAGATAGATCTATAGATAGATCTATATAGATCAATAGTTATTATCTATCTATAGATCTACCTATCTATAGATCTATCTATTTATCTCATTCCTTCTATCATCTATCTGTCTCATATCTATCTATCTATCTATCTATCTATCTATCTATCTATCATCTTGTTAAAATGATCTTGTTTCAGCTCATGGAGAGCTTGAGAAAGGCTCTCCATGAGCTGAAACGTCGCCATGATGGACTATTAAAACCTGAACACTTTTTGAAACGTATTTGCAATGATGTGCTGCCTCTGACTTTTTGGACTCTTATTATAAGGTTTGGAACATGTCTGAGGGGCTTTGCACTCTGAATTTGTTTTTCTGTGCTGCTCTCACTTTTTCCAATTATCTATCATCTATCCATCTCATTCCTTCTATCTATCCCATATCCATCTATCTATCTATCTATCTGACTCATATCTATCGGTAGATAGATATGGGTAGATGAATAGATAGATAGGTAGGGGATAGATAGATAGATGGATAGATAGATAGATAGATAGATAGATAGATAGATAGATATGGGATAAATAAATAGAAATGAGATAGATATGAGATAGATATAAGATAGATTGATATGGGATAGATAGAAGGAATGAGATATATAGATAGATATGGGATAGAAATGAGATAGATATGGGATAAATTTAGCTTTCTCTTGTATGCACTGAATGTTTCCAGCTTTGCCCAGCTTTTGAATGAGGGACACTGCGGCAATCCCACAGTCCCCTGACTGCCGGGCCCCTGCATGGCTACCCCCAGTCTCCCACTGGGTGACATCGCCCGGGATTGGCTGGCCGCGCCACTGGTGGGCGTGGCCGCATTCAGAGGCTGGACGGTCGCGCTCTGACGCGGCTTCCGGTCCTCATTCTGAACCTGGACCTGGTTCCCTCCCTCCCCTATTTTAGATGTTTTTTTTTCAGTTGCAGCTGCGGAATGGGTGGAGATTCTGGTGGTGAAGATACCTGCACCGGGAGTCCGGAAGGCAGACAATCTCCCTGCACCCGATTTGTTGGCAAATATTGCCTGGTTTAAGCTGCAACCTTAACCCCTTAATCCCATATGACGTACTATCTCGTCGAGGTGGGGTGGGCTTTAATTCCCACCGACGGGATAGTACATCATACGCGATCGGCCGCGTTCACGGGGGGAGCGCGGCCGATCGCGGCCGGGTGTCACCTGCCTATCGCAGCTGACATCCGGCACTATGTGCCAGGAGCGGGCGGTCATGGACCGCTCCTGGCACATTAACCCCCGGCACACCGCGATCAAACATGATCGCGATGTGACGGCGGTACAGGGAAGCATCGCGCAGGGAGGGGGCTCCCTGCGTGCATCCCTGAGACGATCGGTACAAGGTGATGTGCTCACCTTGTACCAAGCGTATTCTCCCTGCAGGCCCCGGATCCAAAATGGCCGCGGGGCTGCATCCGGGTCCTGCAGGGAGTACTTCCAGGTCAGGAGCAGGCTACAGCTGCAGCTCTGTAAGCCTGCAGCGATGAATGAGATCGCCGATCTTACAGAGTGCTGTGCAAACTGTAAGATCGGCGATCTGTGATGTCCCCCCGGGACAAAGTAAAAAAAAAAAATTTCCACATGTGTAAAAAAAAATACTAAATAAAAAAAAAATATTATTCCCGTAAATACATTTCTTTATATGAAAAAAAAAACAATAAAAGTACACATATTTAGTATCGACGCGTCCGTAACGACCCAACCTATAAAACTGTCCCACTAGTTAACCCCTTCAGTGAACACCGTAAGAAAAAAAAAAAAAAACGAGCCCAAAAATAATGCTGAATTATCATACCACCGAACAAAAAGTGGAATAACACGCGATCAAAAAGAAAAATATAAATAACCATGGTACCGCTGAAAACGTCATCTTGTCCTGCAAAAAACGAGCCGCCACAAAGCATAATAAGCAAAAAAATAAAAAAGTTATAGTCCTGAGAATAAATCGATGTCAAAATAATTATTTTTTCTATAAAATAGCTTTTATCGTATAAAAGCGCCAAAACATAAAAAAATGATATAAATGAGATATCGCTGTAATCGTACTGACCCGACGAATAAAACTGCTTTATAAATTTTACCAAACGCGGAACGGTATAAACGCCTCGCCCAAAAGAAATTCATGAATAGCTGGTTTTTGGTCATTCTGCCTCACAAAAATCAGAATACAAAGTGATCAAAAAATGTCACGTGTCCAAAAATGTTGCCAATAAAAAAGTCAACTCGTCCCGCAAAAAACAAGACCTCAGATGACTCTGTGGACCAAAATATGGGAAAATTATAGGTCTCAAAATGAGGAGACGCAAAAACTTTTTTGCTATAAAAAAAGCGTCTTTTGGTGTGTGACAGCTGCCAATCATAAAAATTTGATATAAAAAACGCTATAAAATTAAATCAAACCCCCCTTCATCACCCCCGTAGTTAGGGAAAAATAATAAAATTAAAAAAATGTATTTATTTCCATTTTCCCATCAGGGCTAGGGTTAGGGTTAGGGCTAGGGTTAGGGTTGGGGTTAAAGTTAGGGTTAGGGTTGGGGCTAAAGTTAGGGTTGGGGCTAAAGTTAGGGTTAGGGTTGGGGCTAAAGTTAGGGTTGGGATTAGAATTAGGGGTGTGTCAGGGTTAGGGGTGTGGTTAGTGTTACCGTTGGGATTAGGGTTAGGGGTGTTGTTGGATTAGGGTCTCAGTTATAATTAGGGAGTTTCCAGTGTCCAGGCGCATCAGGGGCTCTCCAAACGCGACATGGCGTCCGATCTCAATTCCAGCCAATTCTGCGTTGAAAAAGTAAAACAGTGCTCCTTCCCTTCCGAGCTCTCCGGTGCGCCCAAACAAGGGTTTACCCCAACATATGGGGTATCAGCGTACTCAGGACAAATTGGACAACAACTTTTGGGGTCCAAGTTCTCTTGTTATCCTTGGGAATATAAAAATGTGGGGGGCTAAAAATCATTTTTGTGGGAAAAATAAGATTTTTTTATTTTCGCGGCTCTGCGTTGTAAACTGCAGTGAAACACTTGAGGGTTTAAAGTTCTCACAACACATCTAGATAAGTTCCTTGGGACGTCTAGTTTCCAATAAGGGGTCACTTGTGGGGGGTTTGTACTGTTTGGGTACATCAGGGGCTCTGCAAATGCAACGTGACGCCTGCAGACCAATCCATCTAAGTCTGTATTCCAAATGGCGCTCCTTCACTTCCGAGCTCTGCCATGCACCCAAACAGTGGTTTACCCCACATATAGGGTATCAGCGTACTCAGGACAAATTGGACAACAGCTTTTGGGGTCCAATTTATCCTGTTACCCTTGTGAAAATACAAAACTGGGGGCTAAAAAATCATTTTTGTGAAAAAAAAAAGAATTTTTATTTTCACGGCTCTGCGTTATAAACTGTAGTGAAACACTTGGGGGCTCAAAGCTCCCAAAACACATCTAGATAAGTTCCTTAGTGGGTCTACTTTCCAAAATGGTGTCACTTGTGGGGGGTTTCAATGTTTAGGCACATCAGGGGCTCTCCAAACGCAACATGGCGTCCCATCTCAATTCCAGTCAATTTTGCATTGAAAAGTCAAATGGCGCTCCTTTCCTTCCGAGCTCTGCCATGCGCCCAAACAGTGGTTTATCCCCACATCAACGTACTCAGGACAAATTGTACAACAACTTTAGGGGTCCATTTTCTCCTGTTACCCTTGGTAAAATAAAACAAATTGGAGCTGAAATAAATTTTGTGTGAAAAAAAGTTAAATGTTCATTTTTATTTAAACATTCCAAAAATTCCTGTAAAACACCTGAAGGGTTAATAAACTTCTTGAATGTGGTTTTGAGCACCTTGAGGGGTGCTGTTTTTAGAATGGTGTCACACTTGGGTATTTTCTATCATATAGACCCCTCAAAATGACTTCAAATGAGATGTGGTCCCTAAAAAAAAATGGTGTTGTAAAAATGAGAAATTGCTGGTCAACTTTTAACCCTTATAACTCCCTAATAAAAAAAAAATTTGGTTCCAAAATTGTGCTGATGTAAAGTAGACATGTGGGAAATGTTACTTATTAAGTATTTTGCATGACAGATCTCTGTGATTTAATGGTATAAAAATTCAAAGTTGGAAAATTGCGAAATTTTCAAAATTTTTGCCAAACTTCCGTTTTTTTTCTCAAATAAACGCAAGTTATATCGAAAATTTTTTACCACTAACATGAAGTACAATACATAACGAGAAAACAGTGTCAGAATCGCCAAGATCCGTTGAAGCGTTCGAGAGTTATAACTTCATAAAGGGACAGTGGTCAGAATTGTAAAAATTGGCCCGGTCATTAACGTGCAAACCACCCTCGGGGCTTAAGGGGTTAATTTTAAGCCAAAGAAAAGATGAAAGTTATTTTTGAATACATCTTTCCTAAATAAAAAAGTTATATTTGAATAAGCAGGTGTGGCATCACTTTGTGGGAGAGGAGTTTTTCTGGGTCGCTGCAGTCTATGTGAACTGCATTTAGCTTTCTCTGGTATGCACTGAATGTTTCCAGCTTTGCCCAGCTCCTGAATGTCTATGTGAACTGCATTTAGCTTTCTCTGGTAAGCACTGAATGTTTCCAGCTTTGCCCAGCTCTTGAATGTCTATGTGAACTGCATTTAGCTATGAACTGGTATGCACTCACTCTTGCATGCATAACTCTGAGCAGTCAGTCTAACCCCTCACCCCCCTTTTATCTCTTGACATATTTTCTGGCCACACACCCCAATATCCACTCACAGCTGAGTCCTCGTAGTAGCAGATATATTCACATCCAGGAGTCTGATCCATGTATCTTTCAAATTCCATCTTTCAAATTATATATTTCTAATTACTTTGACTTAGAATGAATTGGACTGGAATTGACTGGAAGGTAACAGAATATCAAACCACTACAATGTTTTGGTTTCTTTTTCACCCCATACTACTTTCCTTCTTACAATCCCTCCACCTAGTAAAGAACTACTCAATTCTCCATCAATATTCCCCAGCCATCTCACCTTCCCCTCAGAACTGTTCCTCCACGTACAATCCTCTTTCTCCAGACACACAAGGCCGTATCATGTCGTATCCTGCTTCCACCTTCTAACTCTGTGTCTGCTACTCCCCATCCTTGGTGATGTATCCCCAAATCCTGGCCTCCTTTAACACATCCCAACACTCATTTCTAACCCCCTGCCACGATCCTCTACACATTATCCAAACCATGATAACCTTATACCCATTCACCTATCCCCCACTCCCCGGTCCTCTTACTGGAGCACTATGGAACGCACATTCTGTCTGCAACAAACTGTTAATTATCCATGACCTCTTCATCACCAACAAACTATGCTTCCTTGGCATCACTGAAACCTGGCTCACCCCCTCTGACTCCTATGGCAGATTCCATCTCTCTCTCACCCCTCACCCCAGCAACAAACATGGTGGAGGAGTTAGCTTGCTCCTGTCCAACACCTGCTCCTTTACTCAAATCCCACTACCATCCTCCGCTACTCTTCCCTCATTTGAGGTGCACTCCGTCGGCATATATTCCAAACTCCAGCTGTCATCTACTGCCCCCCAGAACTAGCCATCTCCATCTTTCTCGACCACCTCACCACCTGGCTCCTTCATTTCCTCTCTGCTGACATCCCCACTATCCTCATGTGTGACTTCAACATCCCTATTGATACTTCCACCTAAGCTGCCTCTAAACTTTTAATCACTCACTGCCTACTTCGGCCTCACTCAATGGTCCTCTGAGGCCACTCACAAAGATGGCCACACGCTGGACTTCATCTTCACTCACCTCTGCTCCCTTACTAATCTCACTAACTCACCCTTCCCCCTGTCTGACAACAACCTACTGACATTCTCTTCCCTCTCCTCTCCTTGTGTGCAACCCCCACTGCACAAACTTACTCACCCTCATAGAAATCTCAAACACCTCAATTTGCAATCACTCTCTGAGTCCCTTGTCCCTCTTACAGACATAACCTCCCTTCATGACACAGATTCAGCTGCAACTTTTTATACCACCACAATAACAGCAACACTCGATTCGGCCACCCAGCTCATGCATAGCAAAACTCATACAATCAACAAGCAGCCCTGGCTTACCAGCCTGACAAACGAACTGAGACGGGCTTCCAGGGTCGCTGAGCGGAGATGAAAGCGATCCCGCTTTGCCGACCATTTCACTGCATACAAACAGTCCCTCGCTAGCTTCACGTCCATGCTCACTGCCGCAAAACAAACTTACTTCTCATCTCTCATATCCTCCCTGTCTCTCAACCCTAAACAGTTTTTCAACACTTTCAATTCTCTACTCCATCCCCCTGCACCTCCTCCCTCCCATCTCATTTCCGCTGAAGACTTTGCCTCTTTCTTTAAACAGAAGATTGATACAATCAGAGAAAGCTTTGTCCCTCAGCACCCAATGCCCCTTTAGCTGCTCAACCCTGTTCCTCCAAAACCAGCTACACCACCATGACAGAGCATCAGCTCTCCACCCTCCTGTCAAGATCACACCTCACCACTTGCACGCTTGACCAGCTCCCGTCCCACCTCATCCCTAATCTTGCCACGGACTTCATCTCAAACCTAACACACCTCTTCAACCTCTCACTCACACTGGTGTGCTCCCCTCATCCTTCAAACATGCCAAGATCCTCAAAAAGCCCTCCCTCGACCCATCCTTTGTGTCTAGCTATCGCCCGATATCTCTTCTCCCTTATGCCTCAAAACTACTGGAGCAACATGTCCATCTTGAACTGTCCTCTCCCGCCTCTCCTCCTGCTCCCTCTTTGACTGGTTACAATCTGGCTTCCGACCCCCTCACTCAACTGAAACTGCCCTAACTAAAGTCACCAATGACCTAACTGCCAAGAGCAAGCAACACTAATCTGTCCTCCTTCTGCCTTTGACACTGTGGACCACTCCCTTCTCCTACAGACCCTCTCATCTCTTGTCATCACAGACTTGGCCCTATCCTGTATCTCGTCACATCTAACAGACCGAACATTAAGTGTCTCCCTTTCCCACACCACCTCCTCACTTCGCCCCTTGTCTGTTGGTGTTTCTCAAGGCTCTGTTCTAGGACCCCTACTCTTTTCCATCTACACCTTCTGCTTGGGACAGCTCATAGAATCCCACGCTATGCAGTATCATCTCTACGTCGATGACACGCAGATCTACCTATCTGGACCTGACCTCACCTCCTTACCAAAATCCCACACTGTCTGCTATCTCGGCCTTCTTTTCTGCTCGCTTTCTAAAACTGAACATGAACAAAAAACAGAATTTATCATCTTTTCCCCATCTCACTCTACCCCTCCACCAGACCCATCCATCAATGTCTGCTCACTTTCCCCAGTCCAACACGCCCGGTGCCTCGGGGTGATCCCCGACTCTGCCCTCTCTTTCAAGCCACATATCCAAGCCCTTGCGTCCTCCTGCTGCCTCGAACTCAAAAATATTTCACGGATACGTGCATTCCTTGACCATGATAGCACAAAACCACTAGTGCATGTTCTTATCTCCCGCCTTGACTACTGCAACCTCCTACTCTCTGGTGTCCCCTCTAGCACTCTGGCACCACTCCAATCCATCCTACACTCTGCTGCTCGACTAATCTACCTGTCTCCCAGCTATTCTCCAGCCTCTCCCTTATGCCAAGCCCTTCACTGGCTTCCTCTCGCCCAGAGACTCTAGTTGAAAGCCCTTACTATGACATACAAAGCCATCCACAATCAGTCTCCTCCATACATCTGTGACATGGTCTCCCAGTACTTACCTACATGTAACCTCCGATCCTCTAAAGATCTCCTTCTCTACTCCCCTCATCTATTCTTCCCACAACCACATCCAAGACTTCTCCCGTGATTTCCCCCTACTCTGGAACTCTCTACTACAACACATCAGACTCTCGTCTACCATAGAAACCTTCAAAAACAACCTGAAGACTCACCTCTTTTGACAAGCCTACAGCCTGCAGTGATCCTCAACCTACTGAACCATCGTACAACCAGCTCTACCCTTTCCAAGTGTACCCTCACCCATCCCCTGCAGACTGTGAGCCCTTGCAGGCAGGGTCCTCCCTCCTTCTGTATCTGTTAGGGCCTTGTCTTTTTTGCTCATGTTTAATGTATTTTTCTAGATTTGCCCACTTTTCACATGTAAAGCACCATGGAATAAATGGCGCTATAAAAATGTATAACAATAATAATAGAAGGAATGAGATCTATAGATAGATATGGGATGGATAGAAGGAACGAGATAGATAGATAGATAGATATGGGATAGATAGATATGGGATATAAAGAAGGAATGAGATAGACAGATAGAATAGATAAGGCATAGATACAAGATAGATAGATATGGGATAGATAGAATGAGATATGGGATAGATAGAAGGAATGAGATATATATGGGATAGATATGAGATAGATATGGGATAGATAGAAGGAATGAGATAGATATGGGATAGATATGAGATAGATAGATATGGGATAGATAGATAAATAGATATGGGATAAATACATAGATAGAAGAAACTGAATGAGATAGATAGATATGGGATAGATAGAAGGAATAATATTGCACGCCCCACTTTTCAGTTTTTGAATTTCCAACAAAATGTAAAATAACCAATAAATTTCAATCAACTTCACAATTGTTTTCCCCTTGGTGTTGATTCTTCACCAAAAATTTACATTTGGTATCTTTATGTTTCACGCATGATATGTGGGGAGAGGTTGAAAAGTTCCAGGGGGCCGAAAACGTTCGCAAGGCACCATATCTATAGATATATATATATGCATCTATCTATCTATCTATATATATATATATATATATATATATATATATCCATATATCTATCTACATCTATCCATAGATATATAATAGCAAGACCATTGTTTATTGATGAACAATATGATAAAAAAAAAACAGGAAAAAAATGGTGTGGTCTCCCGCGCAATTTTCTGCACCAGAAGGGGAAAGCCGACGGCCTTCTATTTGTAGCCTGGGAAGGGGGTAATACCCATGGCCCCTTCCCAGGCTATGAATATCATCCCGCAGCTGTCTGCATAGCCTTTACTTGCTATTAAAATAGGAGGATTCCCCCCAAAATAACGTGGGGTCCCCTATATTTTATAGCCAGAAAGGTGTGGGCTGATATTCATAGCCCAGAGAGGGGCCGTGGATATTCCCCCCCCCCCAGCTACAAATATCAGCATCCAACCGTCGCAGAGATCGCACATCTGTAAGATAGCACTTAGCCCCTCTCTTCCCACTCAGATGTAGTGGTGGGATATGAGTAATAAGGGGTTAATGTCACCTTTGTATTGTAAGGTGACATTAAGCCCGGTTAATAATGGAAATAAACAATAACCGTATACTCCCTTTCCACGTAGTCCAATTAATAACGAGTGTCCCATGATGATCTCCCCTACAGAACAATGAAATCAGGTGATGTCATCGCTCTATAGGGCCTCCAGTGACACACTGACAGGAGACAATGGCTCCTCCAGTGCATCACTGAAGAGGTTACCTTAGTTCATTGATCTCACTTTATGGCAATTCTGTGAGGGAATTTCCCCACGCAGCTGTGCCGCAAGCGAGTATGGATACAGTGCAGAAGGATACCTTCCATCTTTGTATCCCGAAGCCCTTGGAGAGTGGTCGCATCAGCTGATGTGGCAGCTCTCCATGGGAGATTGTCATCGGACCTTAGTATTAATAGGATTTCTGAGGATCAGGGAGTATACTGTTTGTTTATTTTAATATTTTTTACAGGTGATCGAGGGCTTCGGGATCAAGGTGATTGGTGAGTATGTACTGTATGTTGTATGTACTGTATATGTTTTTTAAAATTACATTCAACACATTCGCCGGATGATGGGACTACTACTGTCCCATCATTGGCTAATGTGTAGCAGTCATAGCCTGATGGGACTTCTGCACACATAAATACTGACACAGCCCTGGACAGGCAAGCACAGCCACGGAGAGCCACAAAGACCACTGGACAGGCCAGCACATTCCCCGGACAGCCACACAGACCACCGGATAGGCCAGCACAGCCCCTGGACAGCCACAAAGGCCACCGGACAGACCAGCACAGCCCCCGGACAGCCATGCAGGCCACCGGACAGCCCCACACACAGACCCCAGCACCGCCCACAGCCCAGTCACTCTTGATGAGTGAAAACGGTCTGTGGAGGCTGGGTCACGCTTGCTGATGAAGTCACATCAATTTCCAGTGTCAGGAAATTGACGTTACATTGGAGGAGGATAAATTGGGGAGTTAATTGAAAGTAGTGGACAACCCCTTTAATGATTTAGAGATGTCATGTACACAAATCTCATCATCAACTACAAAAAAAGTCTGACTGCTGTGCTTGCCAACAACAGTTTTGCCACCAAGTATTAAGTCTTGTTTCCTAGAGGAAACAAATACTTCTCACTGCAAAATGCAAATAATATATAATCTAAAATATGAGATTTTCTGTATTGAATTTTTAATATTCTATCTCTCAATGTTAAAATTAACCTACCCTTAAAATTATATAGACTGTTCATGTCTTTGTCAGTGGACAATCTTACACAATCAGCAAGGGATCAAATAATTACAATGGGCACAGAAAGTATTCAGACCCCTTTAAATTTTTCACTCTGTTTCATTGCAGCCATTTGGTAAATTCAAAAAAGTTCATTTTTTTTCTCATTAGTGTACACTCTGCACCCCATCTTGACTGAAAAAAGCAGAAATGTAGTACGTTTTGCAAATGTATTAAAAAAGAAAAACGGAAATATCACATGGTCATAAGTAATCAGACCTTTTGCTCAGTATTGAGTAGAAGCACCCTTTTGAGCTAGTACAGCCATGAGTCTTCTTGGGAATGATGCAACAAGTTTTTCACACCTGGATTTGTGGATCCTCTGCCATTCTTCCTTGCAGATCCTCTCCAGTTCCATCAGGTTGGATGGTGAACATTGGTGGACAGCCATTTTCAGGTCTCTCCAGAGATGTTCAATTGGGTTTAGGTAAAAGCTCTGGCTGGGCATGTCAAGAAGGGTCACAGAGTTGTTCTGAAGCCACTCCTTTGTTATTTTGGCTGTGTGCTTAGGGTTATTGTTTTGTTGAAAAGAGAACATTTGGCCAAGTTTGAGGTCCAGAGTACTCTTGAAGAGGTTTTAATCCAGGATATCTCTGTACTTGGTCACATTTATGTTTCCTTCAATGACAACCAGTCGTCCTGTCCCTGCAGCTGAAAAACACCCCCATAGCATGATGCTGCCACCACGTTTCACTGTTGGGATTGTATTGAGCAAGTGATGAGCCGTGCTAGGTTTTCTCCACACATACCACTTAGAATTATCAGCAATTATCTTTGTCTCATCAGACCAGAGAATCTTATTTCTCAGTCTACGAGACCTTCATGTTATTTTAAACTCAATGCAGGCTTTCATATGTCTTGCACTGAGAGGCTTCCGTCAGGCCACTCTGCCAAAAAGGCCTGACTTGTGGAGGGCTGCAGTGATAGTTGACTTTGTGAAACTTTCTCCCATCTCCCTACTGCATCTCTGGAGCTCAGTGATCTTGGAGTTCTTTACCTCTCTCACCAAACCTCTTCTCCCACGATTGCTCAGTTTTAGTGGGCGGCCAAGTCTAGGTAGACTTCTGGTTATCCCAAACTTACCGTATATACTCGAGTATAAGCCAACCCGAGTATAAGCCGACCCCCCTAATTTTGCCACAAAAAACTGGGAAAACTTATTGACTCGAGTATAAGCCTAGGGTGGAAATGCAGCATTTACCGGTGAATTTCAAAAATAAAAATAGATCATTATTTCCCCATAGCTGTGCCATATAGTGCTCTGCACCGTTCATATTTCCCCATAGCTGTGCCCCATATAGTGCTCTGCACCGTTCATTGTGCCCCATAGCTGTGCCCCATATATGGTGCTCTGCACCGTTCATTGTGCCCCATAGCTGTGCCCATATGCGGTGCTCTGCACCGTTCATTGTGCCCCATAGCTGTGCCCATATGCGGTGCTCTGCACCGTTCATTGTGCCCCATAGCTGTGCCCATATACGGTGCTCTGCACCGTTCATTGTGCCCCATAGCTGTGCCCATATACGGTGCTCTGCACCGTTCATTGTGCCCCATAGCTGTGCCCATATACGGTGCTCTGCACCGTTCATTGTGCCCCATAGCTGTGCCCATATACGGTGCTCTGCACCGTTCATTGTGCCCCATAGCTGTGCCCATATACGGTGCTCTGCACCGTTCATTGTGCCCCATAGCTGTGCCCATATACGGTGCTCTGCACCGTTCATTGTGCCCCATAGATGCTCCACATAAATCTCTGCCGCCGCTGCTGCTGCTGCAATAAAAAAAAACACATACTCACCTCCCTTGATTGCAGCTCCCAGCGTCTCGTTCCGGCGCCTCCATCTTCCCGGCGTCTCTGCACTGACTGATCAGGCAGAGGGCGCCGCGCACAATATATGCGTCATCGCGCCCTCTGACCTGAACAGTCAGAGCGCAGACGCCGGGAAGATGGAGGCGCCGGCCGGGAAGATGGAGCGACGCCCGGCGGCTGGAACGCGGACAGGTGAATATGCTATACTTACCTAGTCCAGGCGATCCTCGCGCTGTCCCTCTGCCTGGTCTTCGGTGCCGCAGCTTCTTTCTCTATCAGCGGTCACCGGCACCGCTGATTAGAGGAATGAATAGGCGGCTCCGCCCCTATGGGAGGTTGAGCCGCCTATTCATTTTTTTAATGAGCGGTCCCACGTGACTGCTGAAGAGGGGAAGACACTGCAGCACAGAAGCCCGTGGGACGGCAGGGACAGCGCGAGGATCGCTGGGACTAGGTAAGTATACCTCAGCGCCCTCACCCGCCGACCCTGCCACCCACCTTGACTCGAGTATAAGCCGAGAGGGGCACTTTCAGCCCAAAAATTTGGGCTGAAAATCTCGGCTTATACTCGAGTATATACGGTAATCCATTTAAGGATTATGGAGGCTGTGCTCTTAGGAACCCTGAGTATTGCAGATATTCTGTTATAACCTTGGGCTGTGCCTTGCCACAATTCTGTCTCTGAGCTGCTTGGCCAATTCTCTTGACCTCATGATTCTAATTTGGTCTGATATGCACTGTGAGGTGTGAGGTCTTAAATAGATAGGTGTGTGCCTTTCTAAATCAAGTCCTATCAGTTTAATTAAACACAGCTGGGCTCCAATGAAGGCGTAAAACCATATCAAGGAGGATCACAAGGAAATGGACAGCATGTGACTTAAATATGACTGTCTGAGCAAAGGATCTGAATACTCATGACCATGTGATTTCAGTTTTTCTTTTTTTATTAAATTTGCAAAAATGTCTTCATTTCTGTTTTTTTCAGTCAAGATGGGGTGCAGAGTGTACATTAATGTGAAAAAAATGAACTTTTTTGAATTTACCAAAAGGCTGCAATGAAACAAAGAGTGAAAATTTTAAAGGAGTCTGAATACTTTCCGTACCCACTGTATACTGGCCAGACTGAGGCCAAAAATACACTATTGTGGATTCTTTTTGATTTATCTAAGCTGGTGAACAAGTTTAGCATTTACTTTAGGAGCAGGAATGTGAAAATAACCTTTTACAGATAGCATTTTGAATGGAACATCTATGGTCAGGGCCAACAATTTTGGTTTTCACACATTTTGCAGCTTAAGTGTTTTTTGGTCTTTGAGACTATATGCCAGGGTTCCGGATGTAGCAGTGCTTTGAACGCAGGTAAATCCACATGTGTTGACTGCGTCTTTGCAAGAGAAATTTCCATGCTGCAGTCTTGAAAGACACACTGCAAGTCGGTTTCCACGGGTGATCCGCAGGTGCACATACACAGTTGACATGGGATTTCTAAAAATTCTATCCCTTATGCTGTAACATCTGTCCCCTGCGATTTTGATGCTGCAATTTCTGAACGTGGGAACATAGCCCGAGTCAGGTTTTTCTATCGTTACTGAAGTACAATTATCAGCATTTCATACATTTTTACTCTTTTATTGACAAACACTTCATTTATGTAAAGACTCAATATTTCCAACTCTGACATCTATTTTTTCAGACTTCTGCTTTCCGTCCTGGCAACTGGATATCAGCTTCTGGGCCACACCCTGACTGATGACCGCCCATTCTTGTCTCATCACTTATTGGAGCTTATTACAATGTCTGCACTTTTATTTGTTCACCCATTTTGAGTATTAGGCTGGAGTCACACTAGCGAGTTTTACGGACATATGAGCGCATAAAATACGTCTGTAAAACTCGCCTAACAAACGTCCCAATTATTCTCTATGCCCCTGCTCCTATCTGCCGTATTTTACTGATCAGTATTATACGGCTTTCTACGGCCGTAGAAAATCGCAGCATGCTGCGTTTGTCACCGTATTGCGATGTGAGTGTATGGGCAGAGCTATGTGCATGTATGTGTGTGCGGGGGTCTGCGTGTATGTGTGTGTGTGCCGGTGTCTGTGTGAATCTGTGTCTGTGTGCGGGGCTGTGTGTGTGTGTGTGTGTGTGTGTGTGTGTGTGTGTGTGTGCGGGGCTGTGTTTGTGTGTGTCTGTGTGTAGTTCATGAAATCACTGCACACGCGCAAGTTGAAAAATATGCTTCGAGTGAGGCCGGCGTCACACATGCGAGTTTTACGGACGTAAGAGCGCAGAATCTACGTCCGTAAAACTCGCAAAAAATACGGCACAATTATTCTCTATGCCCCTGCTCCTATCTGCCGTATTTTACTGATCAGTATTATACGGCTTTCTACGGCCGTACAAAATCGCAGCATGCTGCGTTTGTCACCGTACTGCGCAAGAAATACGCCAATGAAAGTCTATGGAAGCGTGAAAAATACGGATTACACACGGACAAGCAGTGTGACTTGTGAGAAATACGCAGCGGTGTTAGAGAGAAAAGCCGGCAATTCAGTGCGGTGTACAGTAAAATCACACTGACAGCTTACAATAGAATAGGTAGAATAATTGTGTACACATAGAATAGGTATATATATATATATATATATATATATATATATATATGTCAGTGAGACACATATATGTATATATATTATTATTTCATACAGCGCTAGATAGCTTTAAAGCCGGTAATTTAATTGCCGGCTTTTGCTATCTCCTTCCTAAACCCGACATGATATGAGACATGGTATTTACATCGTGGGACCTTACAGATCTTCGGAAAGGTATGTATCTTGTTGGTTTATTATTTTTACTTTGTTACAGAGCGAGGGTCTTCAGAAGGATTGAGTGTAGAATAAATTACAACAACCTTTGTTTTTATTTTATTAAAATAATTTTAATAATGTGTGTTTTTTTTAACCCTTTACTAGTATTGGATTAATAATGGATAGGTGTCATAATTGACGCCTCTTCATTATTAATTTGGCTTAATGTCACCTTACAATAGCAAGGTGGCATTAACCCTTCATTACCCCATATCCCACCGCTACACGGGAATGGGAAGAGAGTGGCCAAGTGCCAGAATAGGCGCATCTTCCAGATGTGCCTTTTCTGGGGTGGCTGGGGGCAGATGTTTTTAGCCAGGGAGGGGCCAATAACCGTGGACCCTCTCCAGGCTATTAATATCTGCCCTCAGTCACTGGCTTTACTACTCTGGCGGAGAAAATTGCGCGGGAGCCCATGCCAATTTTTTCCGCCATTTAACCCTTTAATTTAATAGCTAGAATGGCCAAATTTTGCATATACACACTAACATCATTAGTAGTGTGGAATATGCAAAAAAAACGGTGATATGGGATGGTTTACTGTATGTAAACCATGTCTCATATCATGTCGGGTTTAGGAAGGAGATAGCAAAAGCCGGTAATTGAATTACCGGCTTTAAAGCTATCTAGCGCTGTATGAAGTAATAATATATATATATTTATGTGTCTACTGACATATATATATATATATATATATATATATATATATATATATATAGACAGTATATGTTTTGTTTTTTTTTTACACATGGATCCCTTGTATAGCCGTATGTCGGTTTTGCAAGCCTGCGAGAAAAACACGCAGTACGGATGCCATACGGATTACATACGGAGGATGCCATGCGCAAAATAAGCTGACACACCCTGCCTACGGAGGAGCTATGGACCACTATTTTGGGGACTTTTCAGCGTATTACGGCCGTAATATACGCTGAGTGTGACTCCAGCCTTAACCACAGGTGGAATAAATCTGGGGAGTTTCCTGACCATGGACCCACAAAGTCTCAATGTTTTGTGCAGCAAGTCAATTTAGTTGGTGACCACTAGAGATGAGCGAATATTTCAGAATTCGGTTCAGCTCATGATCGCCAAACATGCAATATTCACTGATTTAATCACCGAATATAGCAGAACATACACAGGACAAAAGCCAGTGTTTCCCACGCTGTGTGTCAGTACGGGAAACACCGGCATAGCGCTTCTGGTCGGTGGTGAAATCATTCCCACGGGTCAGAGCCAAGGTTCCCACGCTGTCAGAAGACAGCGTGAGCGCTCAGCTGTGATTGGAGGTATAAGACTACCTCCGGTCACTGGTGTCAGCTGATGGGATTACAGCTCCCATCAGCTGGCACCTGCTGTGGCTAATTACAGTGAGAGCAGGAGAGGTGGATCGGAAAATTCATTTGCTGGCTCCTATGCTGTAAATAAACACAGGGCTATAAAAAATATTTCTTGTAATCATCGCAGGTTACTTTGTACTTTTCTGAATCATTTTTTTGTCCGGATTTAAAAAAAAGTAAATATAGTTTTTCTGTAGCACGTATAGCTTCCATGGAGCAGCATCATTATTATAAGGTATAGGAAATACACTGGCGACATTAAGAAAACAGTAAGCTACATCAGAAAAAATGCTTCACATTAGATAACAGTTTTTATTGAACCAAAATAATTTCACATGCAAAATAGAAACCAAAATATGAACAGAAATTAAAATTGCTTTATATTGGACTGTCGATATGATTTTTTAGGGTTGTTCCTTTATAACATTCAACAGTAATGTGCCATCATTGATTCATTCCAAAAACCCTGATAGCGGTGTTCCATTACGTTAATGTCCTGGAGAAACCGTTCACCTTGTTCATCGCCAAGATTTTGAGGGAATAATTCTAAATGTGAATGCAAAAAGTGCATTTTCAGAAACATGAGACATCCAAGACACTGGTATGCATTTAGCAGTTCCTCAACATCTTCAACATATTCTGGAGATTTTTGTTTTCCTAAGAAGTTTTCACAGATCCACTTGAAAATTTTCCAAGATCTCAATTAATTATCATTTAGAGTTCTTTCAAACACATCATCTCTCA
Organism: Ranitomeya imitator; assembly: GCF_032444005.1. Lineage (NCBI taxonomy): Eukaryota > Metazoa > Chordata > Amphibia > Anura > Dendrobatidae > Ranitomeya > Ranitomeya imitator. The sequence goes on along the minus strand of NC_091283.1, from coordinate 684,438,736 downwards.
TAAGCTTTCTGATCTGAGGATCAACAAATACCCCTTCAGTTTTGCTGGTGAAATGCTGGAGAATTTCTGTGAAATGTACTGGAATTCTTGTGAATTTGTCTTTGCCATGGCTTTCACAAAGTTTTTAATTAATCCCAACTTTATATGGAGTGGAGGAAGAAAGATTTTTGTTGGGGCAACTAAAGGATTATACTGAACATTGTCTCTACCTGGAGCACAGATGTTTCTCTGTCCCCAATCACGACGAACATAATGCTCTACTGTATTTCTACTGTCCCATTAACACAAGAAGCAACAATATTTTGAGAAACCTCTTTGCATTCCCATAAGCAGACCAATCACTTTCAAATCTCCACAGATATTCAATTGATGATGCTTATATTGTATAGCATCCAAAACAACTGACAGATTTCCATAACTTTCCTTTAGATTACATGAGTGAGCAATAGGGATTGATAGTTTAATATTTCCATTGTGAAGCAACACTGCTTTCAAACATCTCTGGGATGAGTCAATAAACAAATAAACAATCGCCAATCTTAACCCCTCTCTGACCTTAGACGTACTATCCCATCGAGGTGCCCTGCGCCTACCTGACCCTCGACGGGATGGTAAGTCATAGCGATCGGCCGCGCTCACGGGGGGAGCGAGGCTGATCGCGGCCGGGCGTCAGCTGCCTATCGCAGCTGACATCCGGCACAATGTGCCCGGAGCGGTCACGGACCGCCCCTGGCACAATAACCTCCGGCACACCGCGATCAAACATGATCACGGTGTGCCGGCTGTATAGGGAAGCGTCGTGCAGGGAGGGAGGTCCCTGCGGGTTTCCCTGAGACCCCCGGAGCAACGTGATGTGATCGCGTTGCTGCGAGGGTCTCCATAACTCCCTCCCTGTAGCAGGCCTGGATCCAAGATGGCCGCGGCATCTGGGTCCTGCAGGGAGGGAGGTGGCTTACCAAGCGCCTGCTCGGTAAGCCTGCAGTGCTCTAAGTCAGATCACTGATCTGACAGAGTGCTGTGCAAACTGTCAGATCAGTGATCTGTGATGTCCCCCCCTGGGACAAAGTAAAAAAGTTTTTAAAAAATTATCCAAATGTTTAAAAATAAATTTTTTTAAATTCTTAAATAATTAAAAAAATATATTTATTATTCCCATAAATAAATTTCTTTATCTAAATAAATAAAACCAAACAATAAAAGTACACATATTTAGTATCGCAACATCCGTAATGACCCCACCTATAAAACTTTATAACTAGTTAACACCTTCAGTAAACATCATAAAAAAAATGAGGCAAAAAACAATGCTTTATTCTCATACCGCCAAATAAAAAGTGGAATAACACATGATCAAAAAGACCGATATAAATACCCATGGTACCGCTGAAAACGTCATCTTGTCCTGCAAAAAACGAGCCGCAATACAGCATCATCAGCGAAAAAAAAAAAAAAAAAAAAAAGTCCTCAGAATAAAGCGATGCAAAAATAATTATTCTTTCTATAAAATAGTTTTTATCGTATAAAAGCGCCAAAACATAAAAAATTAATATAAATGAGGTATTGCTGTAATCGTACTGACCAAAGAATAAAACTGCTATATCAATTTTACCAAACGCAGAACGGTATAAACGCCTCCCCCAAAAGAAGTTCATGAATAGCTGGTTTTCGGTCATTCTGCGTCACAAAAATCGGAATAAAAAGCTATCAAAAAATGTCTTGTGCCCAAAAATGTTACCAATAAAAACGTCAACTCGTCCCGCAAAAAACAAGACCTCACAAGAGGCTGTGGACTCAAATATGGAAAAATTATAGCTCTCCAAATGTGGAAACGCATTTTGCAATAAAAAGCGTCTTTCAGTGTGTGACGGCTGCCTATCATAAAAATCTGCTAAAAAACCTGCTATAAAAGTAAATCAAACCCCCCTTCATCACCCCCTTAGTTAGGGAAAAATTAAAAAAATGTATTTATTTCCATTTTCCCATTAGGGATAGGGCTAGTGTTACGGCTATGGTTAGGTTAAAGGCTAGGGTTAGGGTTAGGGCTAGGATTAAAGGGACACTGTCACCTGAATTTGGAAGGAACAATCTTCAGCCATGGAGGCGAGGTTTTGGGGTTTTTGATTCACCCTTTCCTTACCCGCTGGCTGCAATATTGGATTGAAGTTCATTCTCTGTCCTCCGTAGTACATGCCTGCACAGTGCAATATTGCCTTGCGCAGGCATGTACTATGGAGGACAGAGATTGAACTTCAATCCAATATTGCAGCCAGCATGCAGCCAGCGGGTAAGGAAAGGGTGAATCAAAAACCCCAAAACCCCGCCTCCATGGCTGAAGATTGTTCCCTCCAAATTCAGGTGACAGTGTCCCTTTAAGGCTGCAGTTAGGGTTAAACTAAGGGTTAGGGTTGGGGCTAAAGTTAGGGTTTGGATTACATTTACGGTTGGGAATAGGGTTGGGATTAGGGTTAGGGGTGTGTCTGGGTTGGAGGTGTGGTTAGGGTTACCATTGGGATTAGGGTTACGGGTGTGTTTGCATTAGGGTTTCAGTTATAATTGGGGGGGTTCCACTGTTTAGGCACATCAGGGGCTCTCCAAACGCGACATGGCGTCCGATCTCAATTCCAGCCAATTCTGCGCTGAAAAAGTAAAACAGTGTTCCTTCCCTTCTGAGCTCTCCCGTGTGCCCAAACATGGGTTTACCCCAACATATCGGGTATCAGCGTACTCAGGACAAATTGGACAACAAATTTTGCGGTCCAATTTCTCGAGTTACCCTTGGGAAAATACAAAACTGGGGGCTAAAAAATAATTGTGGGAAAAAAAAGATTTTTTATTTTCACGGCTCTGCGTTATATACTGTAGTGAAACACTTGGGGGTTCAAAGTTCTCACAACACATCTAGATAAGTTCCTTGGAGGGTCTAGTTTCCAATATGGGGTCACTTGTGGGGGGTTTCTACTGTTTAGGTACATTAGGGGCTCTGCAAACGCAATGTGATGCCTGCAGACCATTCCATCTAAGTCTGCATTCCAAATGGCGCTCCTTCCCTTCCGAGCCCTCCCATGCGCCCAAATGGTGGTTCCCCCCACATATGGGGTATCAGCGTACTCAGGACAAATTGGACAACAACTTTTGGGGTCCAATTTCTCCTGTTACCCTCGGGAAAATACAAAACTGGGGGCTAAAATATAATTTTTGTGGGAAAAAATTTTGTTTTAATTTGATGGCTCTGCATTATAAACTTCTGTGAAGCACTTGGTGGGTCAAAGTGCTCACCACACCTCTAGATAAGTTCCTTAGGGGGTCTACTTTCCAAAATGGTGTCACTTGTGGGGGAGTTCAATGTTTAGGCACATCAGTGGCTCTCCAAATGCAACATGGCGTCCCATCTCAATTCCTGTCAATTTTGCATTGAAAAGTCACATTTGCCCTCCTTCGCTTCCGAGCTCTGTCATGCGCCCAAACAGTGGTTTACCCCCAAATATAGGGTATCGGCGTACTCAGGACAAATTGTACAACAACTTTTGGGGTCCATTTTCTCCTGTTACCCTTGGTAAAATAAAACAATTTGGAGCTGAAGTAAATTTTTTGTGAAAAAAAGTTAAATGTTCATTTTTATTTAAACATTCCAAAAATTCCTGTGAAACACCTGAAGGGTTAATAAACTTCTTGAACATGGTTTTGAGCACCTTGAAAGGGTGCAGTTTTTAGAATGGTGTCACACTATCTACAATTTTCTATCATATAGACCCCTCAAAATGACTACAAATGAGATGTGGTCCCTAAAAAAAATGATGCTGTAAAAATGAGAAATTGCTGGTCAACTATTAACCCTTATAACATAGTTACATAATTATTAAGGTTGAAGGAAGACTATAAGTCCATCTAGTTCAACCCCTTAGCCTAACCTAACATGCCCTAACATGTTGATCCAGAGGAAGGCAAAAAAAAACCCATGTGGCAAAGAGTAAGCTCCACATTGGGGAAAAAAATTCCTTCCCGACTCCACATTCGGCAATCAGACTAGTTCCCTGGATCAACGCCCTATCAAGGAATCTAGTATATATACCCTGTAACATTATACTTTTCCAGAAAGGTATCCAGTCCCCTCTTAAATTTAAGTAATGAATCACTCATTACAATATCATACGGCAGAGAGTTCCATAGTCTCACTGCTCTTACAGTAAAGAATCCGCATCTGTTATTATGCTTAAACCTTTTTTCCTCCAAACGCAGAGGATGCCCCCTTGTCCCTGTTTCAGGTCTATGATTGAAAAGATCATCAGAAAGGTCTTTGTACTGTCCCCTCATATATTTATACATTAAAATAGGATCACCCCTTAGTCTTCGTTTTTCCAAACTAAATAGCCCCAAGTGTAATAACCTATCTTGGTATTGCAGACCCCCCAGTCCTCTAATAACCTTGGTCGCTCTTCTCTGCACCCGCTCTAGTTCAGCTATGTCTTTCTTATACACCGGAGACCAGAACTGTGCACAGTATTCTAAGTGTGGTCGAACTAGTGACTTGTATAGAGGTAAAATTATGTTCTCCTCATGAGCATCTATGCCTCTTTTAATGCATCCCATTATTTTATTTGCCTTATTTGCCTCCCTAACAAAAAAAAAATTGGTTCCAAAATTGTGCTGATGTAAAGTAGACATGTGGGAAATGTTACTTATTAAGTATTTTATGTGACATATCTCTGTGATTTAATTGCATAAAAATTCAAAGTTGGAAACTTGCGAAAATTTCCAAATTTTCGCCAAATTTCCATTTTTTTCCCAAATAAACGCAGGTATTATCAAAGAAGTTTTACCACTATCATGAAGTACGATATGTCATGAGAAAACAATGTTAGAATCACTGGGATCCGTTGAAGCGTTCCAGAGTTATAACCTCATAAAGGGACAGTGGTCAGAATTGTAAAAATTGGCCTGGTCATTGACGTGCAAACCACACTTGGGGGTAAAGGGGTTAAACAAAATACTCTTGATTCAGTTCTTCAAAGAGGCCATTCACATTGTTACAGTAAACCATTTGTCCATCAACTGTGAAAAATTGTGTTAAAGTGTTACTTCTGTTTCGGTAATAACACACTTTGATATCATCATGAAGAAGATTCTTCTGTTTCAACCTAGATGCAAGAAGTTCAGCTTTATCTTTTGAAAATGAAAGGTCTCTGATGAGATCATTTAATGCATGTTAATTAAAGCATTCTGGCTGCTCGGCTGCTCCATCAGGTACATACTCATTTTCGCTTGAGTTCTCCATGTCTCCACCAGTAGCTTCAGCTCCATAGTCTTCATATTCTACTTAATTTTCATCCAATCCAGACAACAGTGGTACAGGAACTGGCCTAATTGCAGACTAAAGTTTAGTAGAATAGCCCTTCAGTTTGACAAAACAAAAGTAGCAGTCATTGCTATGAATTTTGGGTTCTCTCCAAGTCATGGGAACTGCAAATGGCATAGCCTCATATTCAACCAGTCATGATGACCATTTGAACAACTTGAGCTTATCACATGAGGGGTCCAACTTTTGTCTTAATCACTGTCATGATCCAGTTCTGAGTTTGTGTTCAGCTGTCTTATCTCTGGACTGGTCATGTGGGAGTTAATCCCCTCTGCCTCACTTTGAAGCTGGCTGAGCTATTTAAGTCCTCTGCAGCCTGTGGGCAAGTGTCAGCTATAGTTCATGCTGCAAGGTTTGAGCACCTGACCTGGATACTTGTTCTAGTATTCCTTTTGCCTCTGACTGCCTGCACCCGTTTATGACTTGTTCTGACCTCTGGCTTGTACCCTGACTCCGTCTTACGTCTCACGTTTTTGTTACCACGTTCCCGGTAGGCTCTGACTTCTTGCTTGCCCCCGACAATTTTCTGCTCGCTTCTTCTGTACCACGCTGTTATCTCCTTGTATGACCTTGGCTTGTCTGACGTCTCTTTCATTACCTGTGACACCTGTGTTGTTGTTCAGTGTTGCTGTGCTGTGTGTACAGCCTCTTTTCCTTAACCAGCACCCCCTGGTGGAGGTTGCTCTATACTGCACTGCAGCAGCACATTACAATCACCATGTGGACAATTAAAGTACATCTGGTACATGTTTTTAATATCATGAGTGATTGCAATTACTTGACCTTTTGGTGTAAAAGAACCACACACATAGCAGAATCTGTTTGGATGATTGATACACTGTTGGGGCATTTTTCTCCTTTAAATCAGATCAAACAGTAGGGTAAGTTCAGTTCAATGGCGGTGACAAACCCAAAAAAAAATGCGATGAGCCGACCGACTATATGTAGCTATTTCCCCAGAGATGACAGAGGCAGCTTACATTTAGAACTGATTTTACTATAGGTAATCTGGTAGATAACTATATACAGTTGTGAGGTAAACGAGTTAGCCTATTCCTTACAGATGAACATTTGCAGACAGGCAGTTTCTCAGTGGGATATTGGCTGTTTTCAGGTTCTCTCTCTGTGGAGAGCCTCACTCAGTTACACCTCAGTGGCTGACCTGTTTTCTTCCCTCTGAGGTGATTTGCCCTCCCAGAAATGCACTGAAAATCCTCTCACAATGGCGGCTGTCTGCGTCCTTCCCTTTTATCTACCTGTGGCAGGGCTCAGATCCCTGTAGAGGCCTGTCTCCTGTCAGAGTCTCACATACCAGTTCTTGCTGCCATCACCATCCTTTTCCAACTGACTCAAATCTTACCGCCTCATAACAGTTAGCTCTTCCCCATAACGTGACTTTCCAAGAAGCAGTCATTGGTTGACAGCACTGTCAACACTCCTTAAGTAAGACAAGCAAAGAAATAGGAATAACATAGGAAAAACAACATACATTGAAAATGCACAAATAACAAAAATTCATCTATCTCAGAAACTTTATGTTATAGAGCAAAGGTAAGCATATTTTTGGGATCAGCACATCAAACTCCATAACAGATATATTACCTTTGCTTATGATTTTTTTGTGTTGACCAGTGTAATTAAAAAAACAAAAACCTGTGTGGGCTCCCCTGTATTTTTGATAACCATGTGACACAGCTTGTATACAATTGAACTTCCTTTCACTAAGAATGCGACTTATGAAGGTAATTGCTTGCATCAGACATTTTTAGGGGATTCATAGCAAAAGGGTGAATACAAATGAACATGCCAATTTTCAGTCATCTGCTCCCATAAATTTAATTTATGCCTATATTTTTCTCACTTCAACTTAGACTATTTATTGCTGAGACATCACACACTAATCGGATTACAAAAATAATTAAACACAGGTTATAATGTTACAAAATTGGTAAAAAGCAAAGGTAGTGAATACTTTCACAAGCTATTGTAGTACAAGCGATCTGATAATCGCATGCTCAAGTCCCCAAAGGGAATAAAGAAATAAAGTAAAAACAAGATGTTTTTTTATTATGTAAATCACAACTGATCTAATATGATTACTGCTTATGTTCAAGGATCTGTTTTACCTATGTAATGTGTCTAAACATCTTACCTAAGTATTGCATTCAATGAAGACAGCAATATACATTTAATAAAGTTTTAAAAAAGTGTGTGTTACTGTTAAAGATGCTACAGTGTTTCTATGATAAAACAATGTCCTCATGGTTACAGCATTGGAGAAGACGATATAAAAGCTGGTTCTCATTATCTCGTGACAGCTTTTTAGCACCAAGAACAAATTTCCATGTGACACTACTAGTGCTGTATAAAAGGCAAAGCACATCTTCATTAAAGTTTTGCACATGACCAAACAAATAAATGAACCAGAAATTATTGCAGGCTTGCACAAACACTTATATAAATATAATTAAGTAGTTCATCTGGTCAAATGAAAAATGTACTGAATTTAATACAGTCCATAGATAACACTCTCATACAAGAAGCTATTAATTAAGAGAAATGTCTTATTATGTCCACTTATTATATAAGAAACATACTTTAGGGGAGTTCCACATATTGTGGCTATGCAATACGGTGTTTATACAGGGAAGGATCATTATACTTATATAAAACCAATGATCACACCATACCTCATGGAATCTATACTAGTCCTACTTTTTACTCTAAGGCTGTGTGCACATGTTGCAGATTTGGTGTATTTTTGTCATGCAAATTTTCTAGAAAAACCTGAAGAAATCAGGATGCCAAAGAAAATGAGAAATCTGACATGTTATCCACACATCGCTTATTTTTGACTTGCACATGTGGTGCAGAAAATAATCTGCAGCATGTCAAATCTCTGTGCGTTTTTCACCATTGACTTTACTCGAATTAGTCAAAAATGCATCAAAAAGTCTGCAAAAAACATGTGTTTTTACAACTGCAGAAATTTTACTTAATGTCTGCTCATACCCTTAGTCCACCATGACAGCAATCGGACCTGCAAGCATTTCAGTCTCTGCAAAGTGACCTTGATCAACTAGACTCAAGAACCTTTGCATCTTCCCCACCACCTCCATGTATTGTAGCAGTAATGTTAAGAAAGGATGAATAGTTGCTCATACCATATGGATTCAACTATAGATGCTCCTCTTGGTTGGATGATCTGGTGATCTGAGGGTGGTGTAGTATTATCAGCCTAAAAGTCTTTCATGGGCATCAGTAGTAGTAAGAGCACCCAGTTCTGATCAAAATGCCCACTTCCTGTTTTTGACAGGTGCCCCACCACTTTTTGACACCTTCTAACACTAAGCCTGTCCCACTTCCAGTCTTAACCCCTCCCCTCTCCCCCCACTCTCCGCCCCTGTGTGTGTCAATATCTGTTACGTCAGTTCCATTCCCGCCCCTGAAACCGCCCTGGAAGCCTCTGTTATGTCCCCCATGACCGCCCATTCGCTGCCCATCTTGTGGGCTTATGTGTCAGTCCTTGATAGATGGAGAGACCAAGTTCACCCCACTTCCTGTCTAAACCTCTCCAGTGTGTAAGAAAACATGACTTGACATGTTTTGTGAGAAAAGGCAGTCCCAGGATCCCAAGGGTTAATGACAGCGGGCTGTAGTGTTCATAACCCTCCAGGGCATTTAAGAAAATGTGTCAAGACATGTTTTGTGAGAGAAGGCAGTCTCAGGATCCCGTGACATCTGATTGTAGCATTCATAATAATGATGTAATAAATAAATCAAAGCGTGCTTCACGGCATTGTTTAAAAAAATAAAATACATTTATTGTAGCTTCATGTATAGGTATACACAAATCAAGACATGAAAAGGGAGTAAATAGATCTAAAAATACAACATTATACAAACAAATCTATAGGTCTTTTCATTTTATAGTTCCAGGGTCGTTCAACCAGTTTTTAGCTAGAAAGCTCATCTAATCAGGTGTTCAGCAAACTATTAGTACCCACCGCCTTATACTTCCAGGGCAGTTTTTATCTAGAAAGCTAAACTAAACAAGTTTTTCTATAGCTCCAGGAGTTTTTAGCTAGAAGTATTAATGGTTTCCACTTTTTTTGGATATGAGGTATCGTACCAGGTGCATCTATATATGGATTATCTGATATATCCGTGGTAAAGCTAACTGCTATGGATATTTGGCATATGTATAAAAGTGGTGATGCGCATCTATGGCCTATATCTTGACGTTATTGGCTGTAAGGCATTCAGTACCTGGTGTATGTGTGTATATACTGGCTGTTAAACCATTTTATGTGCCTTTCTGAATTTTTTAAAATTAGACCCCTGATTGCAAAGGTCTAGGGCACAAAATGCAAGTAGCATGAAACCTCTTTGGGTATACGTAACCCTGGATACGGTGGGGGTATCTATTTAATACCAGCCACCAGAGTGGTCACTATTTTCTGTTGATATCTAACATCTATCACACCAATCTTTTGCCCTATTTGTGTTCAATATTGTTTTTATGGTTTCTTGGGGTCTAGTTTTTTCCCTAGGACAGCACTTCTCTGTCTAGCAATAGAGGCTCTGTAGTCGGCGGGTAGAGGGGTTCATTAGCGGCTGCAGGGTTCATCAGGGCCCCTAGGGTCAGCCATCGTGGAGCGGGGGTGCCAATACGTTCCCCCCTAGGGTGTCAGCCTCCGCTGGCAGGTAGGGTTTATCTAGGGTCCTATCTAGGGATTGCCTAGTACCACCCCATAGATTTTAATTGGGTTGAACACTTGGTTTGTTTTTTTGTTTGGTCACTTATGGTGGCATAGTTTGCCTTGATTTTAATAATAAAGAATATTTGGGTTACTACATGATTTTTACTTTTGGAGACCCTGCTTAGTCTATTTAAGTCGTTATACCCGCCACCTCTACTCATGTGGTGGAGGCCTTTTAATTGTTTTTAAATGTGCTTTGTGTGTTTTCAATAAATATTTTGTAACGTGGTATCTTATTGTGTCGGTGATCCCATTTTTTCTTGCATACCTTTTCTCTGCTTGTTGTGTCTTATGTGAGTATGCAATAGGTGATCCCATACCTGTATATTGGATGGTGCCCGCTCTAACATATGTTGTTTGGTTCGAGTTTAATAACCGGTAGATGATGGAAAGTGCAGAGAAAATTTACTTGGTTCCAGCGCATGAGATTAACAGACTAAAAAACATAGGCACGTCGGGGCCTACCGTACGTCAGACAACCTTCCAAAAGTTAGACGACGAAATCGGCACCATTCTACGACTTACTGATTTGCCTGACGATGTAAAGATTAAAAGGTACACCAAAATACTACAGAGACGTTTGCTGCATGCTAAACACGACGTTTCTGAACTTACGCATTTAAATCTTGTGATCCCTCCTGACGGCGAACGATCACCATTACCAGTGGCTGAAATAGAGATACGGCCCTCTGTCCGTGAGCTTATAGAACACGTCAACCCCTGTTTCCGAAAAAATGACGATATAATCAGCGGCTTCTTGCAACACAAAGATATTGTTACATGGACTGAGAAAGGTGAATTTGTCTACAAAGGTCCCGTCGTTCCCGGCACCCATTTGTTGGACCTTGTACGGACCACTCTGCAAACTCACGTACTAACCAAAAAGAACGCTCCACACGGATGGGACATTTTTATGAGGGCTATGGCCAAATTAAACATACCTTAGTCTGTGATTGGTCACCATATGACCAGAGCCACTCTGAATGTATTTAAAACGATGTTGAGTACCCAGTCAAACCCCTTAAAAAATATATCACAAGTACTCGCTACCTCAACTCCAAACACTAGAGGTCGTTTGCTGCTGAAGCAGAGAATCTCGCCGCTGTCGCCTGGCGTGTGGTTAACTTTGTAAATATTAAAGGGACACTGTCACCTGAATTTGGAGGGAACAATCTTCAGCCATGGAGGCGGGGTTTGGGGGTTTTTGATTCACCCTTTCCTTACCCGCTGGCTGCATGCAATCCAATATTGCAGCCAGCATGCAGCCAGCGGGTAAGGAAAGGGTGAATCAAAAACCCCAAAACCCCGCCTCCATGGTTGAAGATTTTTCCCTCCAAATTCAGGTGACAGTGTCCCTGGATCTATTTACACCTTTTTCTACGTGAAGCTACAATAAATGTATTTTATTTTTTAAACAATGCCGTGAAGTACGCTTTGATTTTTTATTATGTCATTATTATGAACGCTACGACCAGATGTCACGGGATCCTGAGACTGCCTTCTCTCACAAAACATATCAAGTCATGTTTTCTTACACAATGGAGAGGTTTAGACAGGAAGTGGGGTGGACTTGGTCTCTCCATCTATCAAGGACTGACACATAAGCCCACAAGATGGGCGGCAACTGGGCGGTCATGGGGGACGTAACAGAGGCTGAACAGGGTGGCTTCCAGGGCGGCGACGGAACTGATGTAAAAGGTATGGACACACTCAGGGCAGCTTCCGAAGCGTGAAGATTTCTTTGATTTTTTATTACGTCATTATTATGAACGCTACAACCAGATGTCATGGGATCCTGAGACTGCCTTCTCTCACAAAACATGTAAAGACATGTTTTCTTACACACTGGAGAGGTTTAGACAGGAAGTGGGGCGGACTTGGTCTCTCCACTTATCAAGGACTGACACATAAGCCAACAAGATGGGCGGTGAATGGGCGGTCATGGGGGACGTAAAAGAGGCTGTACAGGGTGGCTTGTGGGGCGGGGACGGAACTGACGTAACAGATATTGACAGAGGGGCGGAGAGTGGGAGGAGAGGGGAGGGGTTAAGAACAGAAGTGGGACAGGCTTAGTGTTAGAAGGTGTCAAAAGGGGTGGGGCAACTGTCAAAAGCCAGAAGTGGGTGTTTTGACGAGAACTGGGTGCTCTTACTACTGGCATCTTCTTTGAGACTATCTTTAACCCCTTTCTGCCATTAGACGTACTATTGCGTCCATGTGGGGTGGGCTTTACTTCCCAAGGACGCAATAGTACGTCATATGCGATCGGCAGCGCTCACGGGGGGAGCGCCGCCGATCGCGGCCGGGTGTCAGCTGTTTATCGCAGCTGACATCCGGCACTATGTGCCAGGAGCGGTCACGGACCGCCCCCGGCACATTAACCCCCGGCACACCGCGATCAAAGATGATCGCGATGTGCCGGCGGTACAGGGAAGCACCGCGCAGGGAGGGGGCTCCCTGCGGGCTTCCCTGAGCCCCCCGCAGCAACGCGATGTGATCGCGTTGCTGCGAGGGTCTCACCTCCCTCCCTGCTCCCTCCAGCCCCGGATCCAAGATGGCCGCGGATCCGGGTCCTGCAGGGAGGGAGGTGGCTTCACAGAGCCTGCTCAGAGCAGGCACTGTGAAGCAGCCTGCACTCCTATCAGATCAGTGATCTGACAGAGTGCTGTGCAAACTGTCAGATCACTGATCTGTGATGTCCCCCCCTGGGACAAAGTAAAAAAGTAAAAAAATAAAATTTCAAATGTGTAAAAAAAAATAAAAAAAAATATTCCAAAATAATGAAAAAAAAAATAAAATTATTCCCATAAATACATTTCTTTATCTAAATAAAAAAAAAAACAATAAAAGTACACATATTTAGTATCGCCGCGTCCGTAACGGCCCGACCTATAAAACTGGCCCACTAGTTAACCCCTTCAGTAAACACCGTAAGAAAAAAAAAAAAAAACGAGGCAAAAAACAACGCTTTATTATCATACCGCCGAACAAAAAGTGGAATAACACGCGATCAAAAAGACAGATTTAACTAACCATGGTACCACTGAAAACGTCATCTTGTCCCGCAAAAAACGAGCTGCCATACAGCATCATCAGCAAAAAAATAAAAAAGTTATAGTCCTGAGAATAAAGCGATGCAAAAATAATTATTTTTTCTATAAAATAGTTTTTATCGTATAAAAGCGCCACAAAACATAAAAAAATGATATAAATGAGGTGTCGCTGTAATCGTACTGACCCGAAGAATAAAACTGCTTCATCAATTTTACCAAATGCGGAACGGTATAAACGCCTCCCCCAAAAGAAATTCATGAATAGCTGGTTTTTGGTCATTCTGCCTCACAAAAATCGGAATAAAAAGCGATCAAAAAATGTCACGTGCCCGAAAATGTTACCAATAAAAACATCAACTCGTCCCGCATAAACCAAGACCTCACATGACTCTGTGGACCAGAATATAGAAAAATTATAGCTCTCAAAATGTGGTAACGCAAAAAATATTTTTTGCAATAAAAAGCGTCTTTCAGTGTGTGACGGCTGCCAATCATAAAAATCCGCTAAAAAACCCGCTATAAAAGTAAATCAAACCCCCCTTCATCACCCCCTTAGTTAGGGAAAAATTAAAAAAATGTATTTATTTCCATTTTCCCATTAGGGCTAGGGCTAGGGTTAGGGCTAGGGTTAGGGCTAGGGCTAGGGTTAGGGCTAGGGTTAGGGCTAGGGTTAGGGCTAGGGTTAGGGCTAGGGTTAGGATTAGGGTTAGGGCTAGGGCTACAGTTTGGGTTGGGGCTAAAGTTACAGTTAGGGTTTAGATTACATTTACGGTTGGGAATAGGGTTGGGATTAGGGTTAGGGGTGTGTCAGGGTTAGAGGTGTGGTTAGGGTTACTGTTGGGATTAGGGTTAGGGATGTGTTTGGATTAGGGTTTCAGTTATAATTGGGGGGTTTCCACTGTTTAGGCACATCAGGGGCTCTCCAAACGCGACATGGCGTCCGATCTCAATTCCAGCCAATTCTGCGTTGAAAAAGTAAAACAGTGCTTCTTCCCTTCCGAGCTCTCCCGTGTGCCCAAACAGGGGTTTACCCCAACATATGGGGTATCAGCGTACTCAGGACAAATAGGACAACAACTTTTGGGGTCCAATTTCTCCTGCTACCCTTGGGAAAATACAAAACTCGGGGCTAAAACATATTTTTTGTGGGAAAAAAAAAGATTTTTTATTTTCACGGCTCTGCGTTATAAACTGTAGTGAAACACTTGGGGGTTCAAAGTTCTCACAACACATCTAGATTAGTTCCCTGGGGGGTCTAGTTTCCAATATGGGGTCAATTGTGGGGGGTTTCTACTGTTTAGGTACATTAGGGGTTCTGCAAACGCAATGTGACGTCTGCAGAACCATTCCATCTAAGTCTGCATTCCAAATGGCGCTCCTTCCCTTCCGAGCTCTGCCATGCGCTCAAACGTTGGTTTCCCCCAACATACGGGGTATCAGCGTACTCAGGACAAATTGGACAACAACTTTTGGGGTCGAATTTCTCCTCTTACCCTCGGGAAAATACAAAACTGGGGGCTAAAAAATAATTTTGGGGGGAAAGATTTTTTTTTTTAATTTTCACGGCTCTGCGTTACAAACTGTAGTGAAACACTTGGGGGTTCAAAGCTATCACAACACATCTAGATGAGTTCCTTAGGGGGTCTAGTTTCCAAAATGGTGTCACTTGTGGGAGGTTTCTACTGTTTAGGTACATTAGGGGCTCTGCAAATGCAATGTGACACCTGCAGACCATTCCATCTAAGTCCTCATTCCAAATGGAGCTCCTTCCCTTCCGAGCCCTCCCATGCGCCCAAACAGTGGTTCCCCCCCACATATGGGGTATCAGCGCACTCAGGACAAATTGGACAACAAATTGTGGGGTCGAATTTCTCCTTTTACCCTCGGGAAAATACAAAACTGGGGGCTAAAAAATAATTTTTGTGGGAAAAAATTTTTGTTTTATTTTTACGTCTCTCCTTTATAAACTTCTGTGAAGCCCTTGGTGGGTCAAAGCGCTCAGCACACATCTAGATAAGTTCCTAAGGGGGTCTACTTTCCAAAATGGTGTCACTTGTGGGGGGTTTCTACTGTTTAGGTACATTAGGGGTTCTGCAAACGCAATGTGACGTCTGCAGAACCATTCCATCTAAGTCTGCATTCCAAATGGCGCTCCTTCCCTTCCGAGCTCTGCCATGCGCTCAAACGTTGGTTTCCCCCAACATACGGGGTATCAGCGTACTCAGGACAAATTGGACAACAACTTTTGGGGTCGAATTTCTCCTCTTACCCTCGGGAAAATACAAAACTGGGGGCTAAAAAATAATTTTGGGGGGAAAGATTTTTTTTTTTAATTTTCACGGCTCTGCGTTACAAACTGTAGTGAAACACTTGGGGGTTCAAAGCTATCACAACACATCTAGATGAGTTCCTTAGGGGGTCTAGTTTCCAAAATGGTGTCACTTGTGGGAGGTTTCTACTGTTTAGGTACATTAGGGGCTCTGCAAATGCAATGTGACACCTGCAGACCATTCCATCTAAGTCCTCATTCCAAATGGAGCTCCTTCCCTTCCGAGCCCTCCCATGCGCCCAAACAGTGGTTCCCCCCCACATATGGGGTATCAGCGCACTCAGGACAAATTGGACAACAAATTGTGGGGTCGATTTTCTCCTTTTACCCTCGGGAAAATACAAAACTGGGGGCTAAAAAATAATTTTTGTGGGAAAAAATTTTTGTTTTATTTTTACGTCTCTCCATTATAAACTTCTGTGAAGCCCTTGGTGGGTCAAAGCGCTCAGCACACATCTAGATAAGTTCCTAAGGGGGTCTACTTTCCAAAATGGTGTCACTTGTGGGGGGTTTCTACTGTTTAGGTACATTAGGGGCTCTGCAAACGCAATGTGACACCTGCAGACCATTCCATCTAAGTCTGCATTCAAATGGCACTCCTTCCCTTCTAAGCCCTCCCATGTGCCCAAACAGTGGTTCCCCCCACATATGGTGTATCATCGCACTCAGGACAAATTGGGCAACAAATTTTGGGGTCCAATTTCTCCTGTTACCCTCAGGAAAATACAAAACTGGGGGCTAAAAAAATAATTTTTGTGGGAAAAAAATTTTGTTTTATTTTTACGGCTCTGCATTATAAACTTCTGTGAAGCACTTGGTGGGTCAAAGTGCTCACCACACCTTTAGATAAGTTCCTTAGGGGGTCTACTTTCCAAAATGGTGTCATTTGTGGGGGGTTTCAATGTTTAGGCACATCAGTGGCTCTTCAAACGCAACATGGCATCCCATCTCAATTCCTGTCAATTTTGCTTTGAAAAGTCAAACGGCGCTCCTTCCCTTCCGAGCTCTCCCATCCACCCAAACAGTGGTTTACCCCCACATATGGGGTATCCGCGTACTCAGGACAAATTGTACAACAACTTTTGGGGTCCAATTTCTTCTCTTACCCTTGGGAAAATAAAAAATTGGGGGCAAAAAGATAATTTTTGTGAAAAAATATGATTTTTTATTTTTACGGTTCTACATTATAAACTTCTGTGAAGCACTTGGTGGGTCAAAGTGCTCACCACACCTCTAGATAAGTTCCTTAGGGGGTCTACTTTCCAAAATGGTGTCACTTGTGGGGGGTTTCAATGTTTAGGCACATCAGTGGCTCTTCAAACGCAACATGACGTCCCATCTCAATTCCTGTCAATTTTGCATTGAAAAGTCAAACGGCGCTCCTTCCCTTCCGAGCTCTGCCATGCGCCCAAACAGTGGTTTACCCCCACATGTGGGGTATTGGCATACTCAGGACAAATTGTACAACAATGTTTGGGGTCCATTTTCTCCTGTTACCCTTGGTAAAATAAAACAAATTGGAGCTGAATTACATTTTTTGTGAAAAAAAGTTAAATGTTCATTTTTATTTAAACATTCAAAAAATTCCTGTGAAGCACCAGAAGGGTTAATAAACTTCTTGAATATGGTTTTGAGCACCTTGAGGGGTGTAGTTTTTAGAATGGTGTCACACTTGGGTATTTTCTATCATATAGACCCCTCAAAATGACTTCAAATGAGATGTGGTCCCTAAAATAAAATGGTGTTGTAGAAATGAGAAATTGCTGGTCAACTTTTAACCCTTAAGAAGAAGGGAGGCCCCGAACCGGACAGCGACGCCCTTCGGACCGGACCGCAGCGGGACCGCCCCTGGGTGAGTATAATCTAACTGGTTTTTCTCATCTTTCAGGACACATTGGGGGCTTATCTACAGCATTACAGAATGCATCAGGGGCTTAGCTCATCTTCGATTTTGGGGGTGACAGGTTCCCTTTAAAGTTATTTTTAATAGACTAAAGCAAAGACTACTGAATGCCCTATGCAAAATCAACTACAAGAACTGGAACTATTTACTTGTCCAATCTTCAAGATGTCTTGAGTGGTCTACATTAGCACACTGACAAGAAGTCTATCTTGCGTATCATGCGGAGTGCGGAGCATGGCCACATGGCTCTGCTGCAAATGAGGGTTCAACAACTAAACTGTACTTTAATGTTTCCTGCCATAGCTTTTTTATTTATTTTTTTAAAAGGTCACTTCATTCATATTAAGCAGCATAATAGAGAGCTATTTAAAAGGACATTCCTTTCATTTAATATCACGAAGAAAGAAGAAGCTGCTAGCTGGTCAGCCTATTTTACTTCTCTCTGTCTCGCCAAACCGAACTGGTAAATGAGAGACACCATCACCAAATCTATTTTTCTCTGCTGTCCTGCCCATGGAAGCTTGAGTGTTTTACCTCAATTTGACATATGAACATTGTGTCTCTCAAGTCTTGTAGTATTTTAGGCTTTACAGTCATTTTTAGTATCTGGTCAGTTTCATAAAAACTTTTCCAATGCTCAAAGAGTGTGACTAGTCAATCTCAAGTTCCACACAAATATTGGCCTTCTTCCTTGCTCTCTGCTGCCCTTTTGTTGCCCCTCTAACCAGTAACAGATGTACTACCTTCCCCATTCATATCTCGCCCTTCCAACAGTTGTACTACCTTCCCCATTCATATCTTGCACTTCCAACTATTGCATCCCTGACTAGTTCAGGTGTGGGTGGTAATCATTACTTTTTGTAAATGGTAAGCATAGTCTCCCATCCATCTATCATCCACAAATCTTACCACCCAGGCAGCTACCTAAAACTTACAAGTTTAATAGTTTTTTTTTATTTGGCAGGCACTTGAATGGCTTTCAGATCGGTGGAAGTTTTGGTGATGAAAGTTAAGGTACCGTCACACTCAGAGACGCTGCAGCGATATAGACAATGAGCTGATCGCTGGAGCGTCACTGTTTAGGTCGCTATAGAGACGTCAAACACAATTACTCCAGAACGATGCAGGAGCGATCCAGTGACGTAACGGCGACTCACTTATCGTTCTCGCTGGTTGTTAGCTCCATGTAAAACATTGCTGGCATCATTGCTTTTGATGTCAAACATGACGATATACGCCGACCTAATGACCAAATAAAGTTATGGACATCTAGCTCCGACCAGCGATGGTACAGCGGGATCCAGATCGCTGCTGCGTGTCAAACACAACGAGATCACTATCCAGGACGCTGCAACGTCATGGATCGTTGTCGCTCTCGTTGTAAAGTTGCTGAGTGTGATAGTACCTTTACACTGATCACACAAACAACTATGTCAAGTGTGGAGCTCAGGAGACGGGAGGGCATAAGTCCTGTCTGAGCACGTACACAGACTGTAGTCCTGATTCAATAGAAAGCATAGGTTAAAAAGTAACAAAGTCTATACCTTCTACTGAATCCATACACAGCCAGTCACACACATATATGTGCTGTGCAGCATGCCGGCTTAATCATATTAATGAAGCATGGTACAGTACACGTATCTGTGACTGGTGCCCTATACAAACCTTATCCATGTGCTTCTATAATGCTAAGTAAAATCACCTGTCATGGCTGGTTAGTGTGAGTGGTTATCAGTATTTTGCACCATCCTGTAGGGCAGGGCTCCCCAACCTGTAGCTCGGGAGCCACATGTGGCTCGCGGCCCCATGAATTGTGGCTCGCGACTGTTTGCCAGCTTGATGCATTAGGTCCAGGTCTAGCAAACAGGTATGAAGACCACATCTCAAAATGGTGAATTCTGTGAGTAGCCCTGCACAGAATTTCAGATCTGGATGCACATGTACTGGTCTTAGCGGTTTAGAGATGTTTTAGGTATGGTACGCTGGAGGTTTGTACTACCTGTTAGAAGAGGTGCTCAAAGCTGGATGTGACAGTGTGTTGGGAGAATACTAAATGGGGGTATTGTGTGAACCCCTGGATCTCGGTGTACTGCTCTGGAGTGATTTCTGTAGAAAAGCTTTGGTTATCATTATACCTGTAATGGGGGCTTTGGTTGACACTACTTTGAAGGGGGTGGGAGCTGGATGTGGTTCGAGGCCCTCTCTCAGTGCTGAATGTGGCTCACGACCTTCCCTCTAAGCTGAATGTGGCTCTCAAGGTCAGAAAGGTTGGGGACCACTGCTGTAGGGCATCAGTATTGTGTAAGTGTATTGGTAGAGAATGGCCTCTTTTTCTGTGATATTTTCTCACAAACCCTTATCATTTTCATAGTTGCAGAAACTCTCCATGTCATTTTTCATCTCATTTTGCAAATATAAAACAGAAAAATAATGCTGATTATTGCTGTATTCACAGTCACAGTAGTTGTGCAGAATGTATAAATTTTTGCTCATCAGAAACTTGCATTTTTAGCAGTCTATAGAAAATTCTCAACAGTGAGTACATTTACTATACATCTACATGAGACGTGTTTGCTACGGAATTTCCATAACTTCACAGCAGCAATAATCACAATATTTTGTGTACATTTTGACCACTCTTAGGCCTCAATCAGACGTCTGATATTATCCGTGTTTTTAACTAGCACTCGTACCTTGGATAGCCTATGGAGTCATCCACACATCCATGATTTTATTGTAAACCGTAAAATGTCCGATTTTGATTTTCTTTAAAAAAATCAGAGAGCATTTGGATGGCACCTGAATGCAGTCCGATTTTCACAGACTGTCACATAGCAGAAAGTGGAGAAACTTTATTTTTTTCCCACACACAAGAGAAACTGATGACATTCAGACCAAATTCTGATCACATATAGTAGTAGAGCACGGCTTCTGACAGCAGGTGCAGAAGTAGGTGCCAAATTCGTAGTAGAATATCTATGTAGAACTTGGCATTCAGGTGATGTAGAAAAAAGATAATTTATTTTCAATCCACAGATAACATATATATCATTTTGGTCTCAGTTTTGACCTCCTTCAGATATACGGATTGCCATAGAAGAACATAGGACTCATGCTGACTTCTATAGGCGCCATACCTTTAGTGGTATTCCCACTTTCCAGACGCCCTGTATCTTATACAGTTTAAGCATTGAGTCCTATATTCTTCCATGGCAATCCATATATCTGAAGAAGGTCTAAGCGAGATCGAAACTTCATATATGTTCACTGTGGATTGCAAATAAATAATCTTTTTTTTCTACATCAATTGAGTGCCAAGTTCTTCATAGCTACAAAGACACAGAATAATACAAATAATTGGTTTATTTTTCTTGTACGCGAGG
This sequence comes from Ranitomeya imitator, assembly GCF_032444005.1. Classification (NCBI taxonomy): domain Eukaryota; kingdom Metazoa; phylum Chordata; class Amphibia; order Anura; family Dendrobatidae; genus Ranitomeya; species Ranitomeya imitator. The sequence goes on along the minus strand of NC_091283.1, from coordinate 684,417,952 downwards.
AAAACAGATAAGTGAATGAGGCTAAGGATGTTACCGTTCGATCAAACAATGTGGTAGTGCTACATTAGTGTAAAAAGTGAGATCTCATGATAACATCCATGGAATCAATGGTGCTATATAAATAAATAATAATAACAACATGCAATATTGCCCAATCTCACTGGGTGATGGGCTATGGGTGATGAGTGATGAGCCATGGGATCCTCAACCTGGAAAATCAAACCCAATTTTTGCTGGAAAATCAGCCCTTTTGGGGACATTCAGCAGGATTCTGGGCACCTGTTCATTACTGGACAGCCCCAGAGTGATGGTAGGTACACTTTAGGTTCACAATGTTAATTAAGGATTACAATAACCAACGTATCACATTTCCATAAAATGAAAAACCTTCAATTTTGCTAGGGACCAAAATATTCCAATGCTGTATGAAAACAGAGCCAGTAATTATACTGGTGTTAAGAACCAGAAACATATGATTGCTGAAACATAACAAGTCAGAAAAATCAAAAACTTTCTATACCAACGTTAGACTTAGGCTGGCTTCACATTGCGTTAATAGCAGCCCGTTAAACACATACGTTAACGGGATGCTGTTAACGCAAGTGCCATTATGGCAGCATGCTAGCGCAGATAGAGCATTTGCTAGCTCTATCTGCGCTAGCGGTGATGGACCCGGCAACATTGCAGCCCGCGTCTCGGGGTCCATCACTCAATGACGGCACATGGCTAGCGCACGCCCATTGTGGGCGTGCGCTAGCGATGCTTCCTATATTGCATTCAATGGCGGCGTTACCAGACTACGTTACACCGCGTTATGCCACGGTGTAACGTAGTCCGTCTAACGGACTGGGGGGACGCAATGTGAACACAGCCTTACAAGAAAGCTAAAAGAAAACAAGTTGATTCAATGCTGTTCATGTAGAATCCATTTGTAAAGACCTCAGTTCAGCTCTTTTGATCTTCTAGCATGTGGTGAAACCTTGTTTGGACAGGAATAGAGTGGAGCTGCCAGCCTTTTAAGTATACCAGACAACACAGACCACCACAGAGTGGCATTATGTGGTCTTTAGATTCAGAATGACTCAGATTATGTCACTGAAGTGAGAAGGAGTAGATTGCTGGGGCAGAAGAAAATAATTAATTAAGGAACAGCACAACTCTTAACTTATCTTCGAGTGCAAGGCCCCCAGGTGATCCGTCCAATTACACCAATATACAAGTATTCAAAAAAAGAGGCAGCACTCCATTTCTTCTATGAAAGCGTGGAAGATTCAACCTGTGGGAATCAACCCACATGTCTGGGCGATGTTTCGGCTCCATATGAGCCTTTCTCGAGCAGTGGGTGTCTCCACTTAGTGCATATTTATATGTGTCTCAACAACCATCAATTAATGCTACTTTTTAAAAAGATTATATATTCCATAAAAGTGCATTAAATAATACATTGTGCATTACTCTCTGATTGATATAAAGTGTACATGTGCAAAGTGCTTTGATATTTAATCATATTATTGCCAGATTTCAGAATACTCTTCTAATTATACTTTACAATACGTGAATAATCGCTGTATAGATTATAATAATAATTATCACCCAATATTTACACTTACCCTAGTGAGACATGTGCATTCATGGAGGACGCCATCTCTGAAATACGGCGTTCAAAAAAACACATTGTGCATGCTCCCTATGCGTCATTACAGAGAGATGAGCCACAGCCAATGAACAATCTCGTGTGGCATTTTCTTGATCGCGCATGCGCAATCTCGCATTCCTACGCCATATTGGTTGTGGCATCATATTAGAATTACTTATATGCGCACGCACAAATGCACATAGTAGCACCTTTTATAAGGAGTATACAAGAAACCGCATAATATTCTTATTACGGATTGGATTGTTATCAAAGTATATTACTTCTTTCTATATGTATTTATATAGGGCACATTTTTACTCCATACTTGTTTCAAGACTATAAAGAAAGCATTTCAAGAGATGAGCGGTGTTCGAGTCGAACTGTTCGCCAATTTCAAATTCGAGCTGTTTTGGGCGGTGTTCGAGTCGTTCGACGAACTCGAACAATTTGCTTAAAATTCGGCTGTTCGAGTTTCTGTTCGATAACTGTTCGTTCACCAAAAGCCTAACTTGATTTGCACATTAAAACTGTTTATCATTGTTAATAGACTGTTTCAGTGTATAGTGGGCGGGGGATAGATCTGTACTGAAATAACGCCAAAGAAGCTGCGGAGACACCATCATGTGTTTCTCGACGCAAGCTTGCGTCGAGAAACACATGATGGTGTCTCCGCAGCTTCTTTACATAAGATAGAAAAACAAGCCTACCTTGCCTCAGAGAAATACCCCAAAGGAAAAGGCAGCCCCCCACATATAATGACTGTGAGTAGAGATGAAAATACAAACGCAGAGATGAAATAGATTTAGCAAAGTGAGGCCCAACTTACTGAACAGACCGAAGATAGGAAAGATAACTTTGCGGTCAACACAAAACCCTACAAACAACCACACAGAGGGGCAAAAAGACCCTCCGCACCGACTAACGGTACGGAGGTGCTCCCTCTGCGTCCCAGAGCTTCCAGCTAGCAAGAAAAACCAATTAAGCAAGCTGGACAGAAAAAATAGCAAAACAAAAATAACACAAGCAAAACTTAGCTTATGCAGAGCAGACGGCCACAGGAACGATCCAGGAGGAAGCAAGACCAATACTAGAACATTGACTGGAGGCCAGGAGCAAAGCACTAGGTGGAGTTAAATAGAGCAGCACCTAACGACTTCACCACATCACCTGAGGAAGGAAACTCAGAAGCCGCAGTACCACTCGTGACCACAGGAGGGAGCTCTGCCACAGAATTCACAACAGTCCGCCTGTGAAACTAAGAACACCGCCTGTGTATCTCAATTTTTACTGCATCTAATCCAGTTAATAGTTTTGAGCCTAGGAGCAGTGTCTGCACGTCAGCAGAGAAGCCCGCCTGTGAAACTAACCATACCGCCTGTGTATCTCTATTTTTACGGCATCTAATCCAGTTAATAGTTTAGGGCCTAGGAGCAGTGTCTGCACGTCAGCAGAGTAGCCCACCTGTGAAACTAACTACACCGTCTGTGTATCTCAATTTTTTCTGCATCTAACCTAGTTAATAGTTTAGGGCCTAGGAGCAGTATCTGCACGTCAGCAGAGTAGCCCACCTGTGAAACTAACTACACCGCCTATGTATCTCAATTTTTACTGCATCTAATCCAGTTAATAGTTTTGGGCCTAGGAGCAGTGTGCACGCCAGCAGAGTAGCCCGCCTGTGAAATTAACTATACCGCCTGTGCATCTCTATTTTTACTGCATCTAATCCAGCTAATAGTTTTGTGCCTAGGAGCAGTGTCTGGTGTCTGCATGTCAGCAGAGTAGCCAGCCTGTGGAACTAACTACACCGCCTGTGTATCTCTATTTTTACTGACTGCATCTAATCCAGTTAATAGTTTTGGGCCTAGTACCACAGTTTGGCCACTCAGTTCTGCTCAGTTTTCATCCATCGGTTGTTGTGGCAACAACTACAGATACAGAGTTGCCAATTAGTTAAGCACTAAAATGAGTGGCAAAAGGTCTGTTGCTGGTGGAAAGGGGAATAGGAATGTTGGAAAGGGAAAAAAAAGGTTTTGTCCGTGGGGTAGGTGGTAAAGCAACAGCAACATCAGCAGAAGAAAGACCATCTTCCGGCCAAAGTAAGATGTCTACTTCTTTTCATGGACAATCTGATATGATCCCTTTCTTACGACCATCGCTACAAGCATCACCAAAAATTCCAGATGAAACACAAAAACACCAGGTGCTTGAACGGATATCAAGTGCTCGTTCAAGTGGGCTCTCCTCCATGTCAACTTCAACATAACAACTACTCCAGTCCTCAGAGTTGTCACCCCAATCGCACTTGCTTCCTCACAGCTCCCAAGTCTTCAGCCGCCGGTCTGAGCATGGGGTAGCACACATGGTTGAGTCTGTAGAGCTGTTTACGCATACTATAGCCTGGGAAACAGAGGTCTGCTCCAGAGCTTCTGTGAATCCAAACGAGGAAATGATCTGCACTGATGCCCAAAATCTTTGTGAGTCGGATCCAGGCCCAGATGAAGAAGGGTCTGAGCATAATGTAGACCCTCGTTCCCAAACTGTAACTCCTGTTGGTGGAGACAATGAGGTAGATGATGATGAGACTGAGATACCTGATTGGAACGAGAACTTGACTTTTTGGTCAGGGCAGGAAGAGGTTGGCTCTGAGGATGACGGGTGTGAGAACACACAGGATGATGATGACGAGGTTTGAGACCCCACTTACTGTCAATCCCACAGTCCGCCAGTCCATAAGGTCAGCAGAAGAGGTGGAGGAAAATGCTAGTGACAAGTCTGACGACGAGGTAACGTTGCGCCTTCCTGGACAGAGACGGAGTACTGGAAGCACATGAACAACTGCATCCTCAACCCCAACTGTGCCTCAGACCAGAAGTCGTGGTGGCTCTTCAGGTCGCACGGGCTCTAAGCCTTGCATAGCCTGGGCATTTTTTGACATTGCAAAGGATGACCCAACTCATGTTGTCTGTAAGATTTGTCATCAAAATATCAGTAGAGGACAAAAATGACTAGCTTGAGTACTTCATGCAAGAACCGTCACATGGATATGAGGCATAAGTTTAAGTGGGAAGCTCACTGTGCTACAATGCGGCCTAGTGGGCCAGGTCAACCACCGTCTGCCCCATCAAGTGCATCTGCGCCCTCTTCATCCTCTGTGACAGCAGTCGCACATGGTTTTGGACGCAGACCGTACACCTTTTTACCCGCAACAGCCAGTGTGATTGGCAGGTTGTCAGGACATTTGCAAGTGGAAACACCTGCTGTTGTTGAGCGCTCTCCGACATCGACACCACATTTTAATCAAGACAACATAACATCTCCGCTGGCACCTTCCTCACAGACCAGCAGTTTGCCGGGGACACCCTACTCAACTCCGTCTAAGCACGGCAGCCAGCTCTCGGTCCCTCAGATGTGGACAAGTAAAAGACCATTTCCTCCTAGCCATGACAAAGCTAAGAGGTTGAATTTCTCCATCTGCAAGCTGTTGGCTAAAGAAATGCTGCCTTTCCGCCTGGTGGACACAGAGGATTTTTGAGACCTTATGTCCGTCGCAGTGCCCCTGTACCAGATGCCCAGTCGCCACTACTTCTCAAAGAAAGCTGTGCCTGCGCTACACCAGCATGTTGAGCATGTTGCACACAACATCACCGCTTCCTTGAGAGACTCTGTGTGTGACAGGGTGCATTTCACCACAGACACTTGGACGAGTAGACATGGACAGGGGCGTTACATGTCGGTGACTGGGCACTGGATAACTACGGCGACATCAGGAGAAGGGGCTGCTGTCCAAGTCTTGCTGTCCCCATAAGTTGCTCATCGATTCTCTGTATCTAGAAGTTCCTCCACTGCTTCTGCCTCATCAACCTCCTCTCGGTCCTCCACCTGCACCCAAAGCCTGTCTGGTAATGCCACCCGCGTTGTAACTGCACAGAAGGAATCCTGCACATCTCCTCACTTTGCTGTCACCAGGGCTCAACGGCATCAGGCAGTGTTTACATTGAAATGTCTGGGAAATGTGAGTCACACAGCTGAGGAGTTGTGGTCAGCTCTGGAGACCGAGTTCCATCAATGGTTGTCTCCACTCAACCTGCAGCCAGGGAAGGCTGTGTGGCTTGTATGGCTCACGTTTTGAACCTGGTTGTCCAGCAATTTTTATCCCACTAACCCGGACTAGATGGGCTTCTGCAGAGGGCACGGTTGCTGTGTGCTCACTTCCGCCGTTCGCATCCCGCAGCTCAATGACTTACATCTCTAGAGAAGTCATTGGACCTGCCAGTTCACTGGCTGAAATGTGATGTGCCCACACGATGGAATTCAATTCTGAACATGTTGCAGCTACCAATTAGACAAACAATACACAGGGTAAACCTGGTTGCACCCTATGCCCATCCGGGGATATATAACTATATCGGTCCCGTACAATATACATACATAAACCTACAAAAATTTGCACAAAAACCTCATTGTACAAAAAACCTTAAATTTTATTAGGAACAATAACAAAAATATTTAAAAACAGCAATGATGGAAAATGGTACTAAATAAAGACACCCCAGGCCAGAGGTAAGCACGTTACAACATTATGTCACATCGCCATATAAATATATTGATGTGTTCGGGTAAAAAAATCTCTCATGCCGGCACGGCACAATACACTATATAACCCCAAACTCTATTGTCACATTGCGGCGCAGTAGACAACTCAGTATATACAATATAAATGTTACTATACATCTGGTCTGATGGTGCCACGACCCCAGTTCACCAGCTGAAATGCAGTGTGCCCACCCGGTGGAATTCAACGCTGCTCATGCTGCAGCGACTGTGGCAGCACCGACAAGCCCTGGTGCAATACGTTATGACGTATAGCATGGGCTAACGAGATCAAGAGGTGGAGCTTATCACGCTGCAGGAGTGGTCTCAGATCAGGGACCTATGCACCCTTCTGCACAGTTTTGAAATAGCAACAAAAATGTCTAGTGCTGATGATACCATTATTAGAATGACCATTCTGGTGATTTACATGCTGAAGCACACCTTACAGAGTGTTCGGAGTCAGGTGGTGGAACAAAAGGAGGAGGAGGAACAGGAGGAGTCATATGTGGAAGGGATAATATCTCCAAGGTCAAGAAGGTTGGCAGCACCAAGGCGGCTGGCATTGGAGGCTGGGGGAGAGGGATTACCGAGGGCGCATGGTAGCAGCCAAACTGTTGAGGAAAGTGCAGGAGGCGAGGAAGAAGGGGAGGACAAACTGGGGCTGGGCATGGAAGACTCATCCGATGAGGGAGATCTTGATCAAATTTCAGTTGTGCGAGGTTGGGGGGAGAGCGCAGACGAAGGAAGCATGATTCTCACCTTGCCACCACCAAGACAACAAGGACTTGGTCCTCCTGGATGCGCAAGACACATCAGTGCCTTCTTGCTGCACTACCTGCAACATGATCCTCGGATTGTCAGAATCCAAAGTAATGCTGACTACTCGGTTGCCACACTCTTAGATCCCCGGTTCAAAAGCAAATTTGGCTAAATAATTCCTGTCATAGAAAAGGATTCACGCATGCAGGAGTATCAGCAGAGACTGTTACAGAATCTATCATCTGCTTTTCCACAAAACACGAGTGGCGCACGTAGTCAATCTCTGAGTCCTAACTTGCCAACCGTGGGACTATCGAGTCATCAATCTATCCGTAACAGTAACATCGCATCTAGTGGTAACAGCAATTTTTTCCAATTGTTTCAAGATTTTTTTAGACCATCCTTTGCAAGGCCACAGGAGACAAGAAGTCTGACGCACAGCCAACGCCTAGAGAGGATGGTACAAGAGTATCTCTAAGTTAACATCGATGCCATGACTGTGGAACAGGACCCTTGCTCATTTTGGGCTTCCAATCTTGAAAAATGGCCTGAGCTCGCCACTCATGCCTTGGAGATCTTGTCGTGCCCCGCAGCCAGCGTTCTCTCTGAACGTGTGTTCAGCGCTGCTGCTGGTGTGCTGACAGATAAGCGCACGCGGCTGTCCAGTGACAATGTAGACAGACTAACGTTCATCAAGATGAACAAATCCTGGATCCGCAAGGACTTTTCTACCCCTGTGTCATCTTGGGGAGACTAAAAGCTTGATGATTTTTGAAAATCAGCTCACCAACCATTTAAAAAAAACTCTGGGGAAATTGATGCCACTTAAGTGGTGTCTGTGGCCGAATTTTTGGAAAAAATGGAGACTCTTTATTTCGTCCCCTTGCTGAGTTTTACATGACGTTGCCATCGTCAATTCCAGGTGGGTAGGGTCGTCTGCAGAGTTGTTTACTCATACTATGGGCTGGGATTCAGAGGTCTGCTCCAAAGCTTCAGTGTCTGCTAGTCAGCAGAGTAGCCCAGCCACCCACCACCTGTTTACCTAAGTACTATTTTTAACGGCATCTGGCCCAGGAAATCCTTTTGGGCCTAGTAGAATTTAGTGCTTCTCAGCAGCGTACCCCACCCATGAAGCAAGCTACACCGCCTGTTTACTTAAGTACTATTTTTTAACGGCATCTGGCCCAGGAAATCCTTTAGGGCCTAGAAGCAATTTCTGCTACTCAGCAGCGTACCCCACCCATGAAGCAAGCTACACCGCCTGTTTACTTAACTACTATTTTGTAACGGCATCTAGCAAAGGAAATCCTTTTGGGCCTAATAGAATTTGGTGCTACTCAGCAGCGTACTTCACCCATGAAGCAAGATACACCGCCTGTTTACCGAACTACTATTTTGTAACGGCATCTAGCCCAGGAAATCCTTTTGGGTCTAGTAGCAATTTCTGCTACTCAGCAGAGTACCCCACCCATGAAGCAAGCTACACCGCCTTCTTTCTTTCTCAATCTAACCCCTCGGCTCTGGGGTGTCCGCTCTCCCTCCAGCTCTCTCCTTCTCACAGGTGGACTACCGCATTTTCACACTGTGGCGAATCTTTTGGGCCCAGGCATAAGAAGTCATTGAGGTAATGGATAATATGTGTCACCTTACAAACGTCCATGATGACACATTCGAGGAAGCAACTAAACGCCTCAAATAGTGAGCAGGATATGGAGCACCCCATGGGCAAACAGCGATCTATGTAGTATGCTCCTTCACAGAAGCAGCCCAATGGGAGGACACTATTCGGAGGCCCAGGGAGTAACCGGAACACCCCCTTAATGTCTGTTTGGCCATTAGGGTGCCCCTTACCAACTTCTTGACCCGCCTGATTGCTTTGTCAAAGGCGGTACAGTACATAGTACTGTACTTGGTTCCGCGTCGATGTTGTCGTTTTACTGACCTGCCCCTTTGATATGACAAATGGTGGATTAGTCTGAATTTATTGGGTCCATTTTTTGGCACAACTCCCAACGGAGGTACCACTGCGTCTTCTAAGGAAAGTGTTCTGAATGGACCCGCCGCCATTCTACCTAAAGATATTTTTTTTTTTTTTGTCAAGACGTCTGGGTGTTGGTAGAGTGATTTTAGATTTTTACTCCAGCCTTTCTTGATTTTAGAAGGGTATGACATGGCTATATCTGTGTCTCCTCCTCCTTTTACTCCTCCACCTCTTTTCTTTTCACATGACTATATGTAGTTGTGACTTTTCCATGTGTTTGTTGTGTCTTCTGAGCTGTTTGCCAGATGTAGATCACTGGGAGAATGTAGCATCATGGAGGACGGAGACAATTTTTTATTGATTAGTATTTTGTATTATTTTTTGAATATTATTTGTTAAATATTATTCTATAAGTGATGGATTGTTGATCAAGTAAAAAATCTAAATAAATAAAAAATCTAAAGAAATTAATATTAAAAAACTCTGATTAAATTCTATATGGTAGTGTAATTATCTGTGATGGTGTGAGTGTCTGACTAGGACAAGGGTGAAACTACCTTGTAGTAGTCGCAAGTTGCAACAGTATGGTCTGGAGGGATCATTTGGGGCATTTGGACACTATGTGACTCCTGGAGACAGCCTAGATAAGGTGTTGTCTGGTGCGTCAGGGTAGGAAGAGGTACCGTAAATAGTCCAGATATGGTCATGACGATACACCTTAAAATGGACATAGCCTATTAAGATTAAGTGTGAGATTGGTTCTCTAGTACAATGCCAAAGTGGCTTTGTGCGGATGTGAAATGACTTCGTTATAGTCTTGAAACAAGTATGGCATAAAAATGTGCCCTATATAAATACATATAGAAAGAAATAATATACTTTTATAACAATCCAATCCGTAATAAGAATATAGTGCGGTTTCTTGTATACTCCCTATAAAAGGTGCCACTATGTGTGTTTGCAGTGCGCATATAAGTAATTCTAATATGATGCCACAACCAATATGGCATAGGAACGTGTGATTGAGCGTGCGCAATCAAGAAAATGCCACACGAGATTGTTCATTGGCTATGGCTCATCCCTCTGTAATGACGCATTGGGAGCATGCGCAATGTGTTTTTTTGAACGCCGTATATCAGAGATGGCGTCCTCCATGAATGCACATGTCTCACTAGGGTAAGTGTAAATATTGGATGATAATTATTATTATAATCTTTACAGCGATTATTCGCGTATTGTAAAGTATAATTAGAAGAGTATTCTGGAATCTGGCAATAATATGAGTAAATGTCAAAGCACTAAAGCACTTTGCTCATGTACACTTTATATCAATCAGAGAGTAATGCACAATGTATTATTTAATGCACTTTTATGGAATATATAATCTTTTTAAAAAGTAGTATTAATTGATGGTTGTTGAGACACATATAAATATGCACTAAGTGGAGACACCCACTGCTCGAGAAAGGCTCATATGGAGCCGAAACGTCGCCCAGACATGTGGGTTGATTAAATCTTCCACGCTTTCACAGAAAAAATGAAGTGCTGCCTCTTTTTTTGAATATATGTATACATATATCACGATTGATTCCATGGTGCTTTACATGAGAAAGAAGGGGTTGCAAACAAATTACAGACATCACTTGAGGTAGGTGTCCACGGTCTGTAATCATGGCGCTTTGGACGGAGCAAAAAACCCGGTCTGTAATCATGACGCTTCGGACGGAGTGGAAAACCCGCTCCGCCCAAAGCACTGCCCCCTTCTGTACATGCGGTGATTCCGGATGTGTTCATGCACCCCATACATAGGGCCCTGTGATTTACCTTGCGGCAACAGAGCGTCGCCGCAAGGTAAATGGACGCGCAAGCAAGTCCATTAATGCAGGACCACCGTATGCGTGTTCGCACGCATAGTGGAGACGGGATTTCATAAAATCCCCTCCACTATGCTGTAACATCTGGATGCGGCGGGTTGAACGCTGCAGCTGTACGCAGCGTTCAATCGGCAGCTAATCCGGATGTATTCCTGAACGTGGACACATACCCTTACAGTAAGCAAACTAATAATTACAGACTGATACAGAGTGGCAAGGAAGCTGCCCTTGCGGGCTTACATTCTACAGTATGGTGGGGACGGAGACAATAGGATGAGGATAAACACACCAGGGCCTGCCAGATGATAAAACCAGGCCACAAACAATGTTCAGTTCAAGATATATATTTATTTGTACCAAAAAAAGGAATAATAACATCCATATATTAACAATACAATCTCATAATGTGGAAAAATACCTCCGAACCAATGTCTGGTTTAAAGTGCGGTGCATACAAGCTGACCAACTTAAGTACTCTTAAGTACATAGTGTGGTAAGTATAAATTAATTTATTCCTGGTTGTTCCTGCTTAATTATAAATCTCTAGGTCAGCCTGGGGCAAAACATTCGGTCTATTAAAGTGTCAGTGTATTGACATAATTACTTGAACACCAGCCTGTAAGGCTTGTATGGTTTGTATGGACTAATGCTCATCAAGATTTACTACCTTAGTTAAACCTCTATATAACACTAACGGCTTAGAATACAAGCAATGCTACCAAATATAAAGCTAGCTGAGATATAAAACAGGAGACCATAATTACCTATATGCACACACACGAGACCAGCATAAACCCCTACGCGTGTTTCAATATGTTCTTCCTCTGGGGGCGTGTAGTAGGGAAGGAAAAGGGGGTCTATTTAAAACACAATTCAACCAATCATCGATTCTCCGGCATTACCACATGTGTATACAAATGTCGGCGCTACATCCGGAGCGCCGAATCAGTGATGACGCACTGCTGCGTTGCCTAGTAACCATGACGCTTCCCCGACTCAAATGGTTCAATTATAAACACGCCCATCTGCGTAGTGCGCAACTGCAAGAGAACGGCCAAACAGCCGTAAGCATTATTACCTATCATCCAAAGCTCTGTATAGAGAGCGCCAGAGCGGTAGTGACGTAGATGGTTCAGGTTGCCAAGCAACCATGACACTTAGTAGTTAATCCGTATAGTAATGGTTCAATGATTATAAACATGCCCATCTGCGTAGTGCGCAACTGCAAGAGAACGGCCAAACAGCCGTAAGCATTATTACCCATCATCCAAAGCTCTGTATAGAGAGCGCAAGAGCGGTAGTGACGTAGATGATTCAGGTTGCCAAGCAACCACGACACTTAGTAGTTAATCCGTATAGTACGCACCATAGGATACATTATTGCCTATCAACCAAGGCTCTACATTAGAAGCGCAATAGCGCAAGAGCAACCATGACGCTTTGTAATCAATCTGCGTGATACGCAGCTACGGGGACGGCGAGGAGCAAATAAGTTTTATATGATACATGGTGGCCCTGATATTTCAAAGAGGTGGATCCAACTCATATCTCCTCCACATAGCCCTAACGCTACCCACAGCAGACCAGCATGCCAAAATACGCCCACCCCATAAGATGCGCCATCACAAGAAACCAAAATTGCAGCACCATGGCTACAGATCAACCTGGCAACCAAACTCGTTCTAAGTAAGTTGATCTATCTATTGCTAATACAATATTTCTAAAACTCATGTGTGATGCGCGATTTGGACACTGTACAGAGACAAAGTTACTGTAAGGTAATCATGTAATTTTAAATAAGTGAAAACTGTCTTACACATTAACGACCGCAGAAGGGATCCGATAAAATCGGAACAGAAAATAGTATAATTACCACAATTCACCACAAAGGGCATCACTGTGATATATTGACCCAAAACCAAACTGAACATAAAAAATAAAAAATACAAGGGTGTTGTACCCACAGTAACCCAAGACATAAATATCTGCACCCCCTTAGGGATGGATAACCATCTCAATACTTGTATCAAAAGGCATGAATGCATACACATTAAAAGGTGTGATTATATATAAGTCAGCGTGGGAATAATGGCGCATAATGGAATAATGGGGCCACAGCTGTCAAGGATCCACGCACCCCCGGTGGCGGCGGGACCCACATCCCAGCCCAAAGTGGGTCCCGCCGCCTCCGGGGGTGCGTGGATCCTTGACAGCTGTGGCCCCATTATTCCATTATGCGCCATTATTCCCACGCTGACTTATATATAATCACACCTTTTAATGTGTATGCATTCATGCCTTTTGATACAAGTATTGAGATGGTTATCCATCCCTAAGGGGGTGCAGATATTTATGTCTTGGGTTACTAAGTGTAATAAGTGTGGAGGAGAGAAGGAGGTCTTGGGAGGACCGGAGATTACATGAGGGAAGACATCGGGAGATTAGTTCAGAGATATATGGAGGAGACAGGTTATAGATGGCTTTGTAGTTCAGTATTATGCAAGTTGTCTCTTCTGAGAGGAAGAGGACTAGAACTCTAATGCCACCTATTTGAAGTAGCAACCCTAACAGTCAATGTCGACTCTTTAAGATCTAGGTCAGTATTAGTAATTTGAACTGGATACACTGAGGGAATGGGAGCCAGTGAAGAGATTTGCAGAGGGGGAAGCAGAGGAGTAACGAGGAGAGAGATTAATTAGTCGGGCAGCAGAGTTAAGGATAGACTGGAGAGGTGCAAGGGTGTTAGCGAAGAGGCCACAGAAAAGGATGTTGACAGTAGTCAAGGAGGAAGATGATGAGGGCATGCACAAGAATTTTAGTAGATTGACGGTTGAGGTAAGGACGGATTCTGGAGTTATTTTTGAGTTGGAGGCGACAGGAGGTGGACAGAGCTTGGACGTGCGGTTTGAAGGACAGGGCAGAGTCAAGGGTTACTCCGAGGCAGCGGACTTCCGGTAAGGGGGAAAGCATGATGTTATTTACTGAGATATATAGGTCAGGTAAGGAAGATCTATGAGATGGAGGAAAGATGATGAGTTCAGATTTGTCCACATTGAGTTTGAGGAAGTGAGAAGAAGGAGGAGATGGCTGATAGATACTCCTGGATTCTAGACAGCAGGGAGGTGACATCTGGGCCAGAAAGGTAGATCTGAGTGTCATCAGCATAAAGATGGTACTGGAATCCATGAGACTTTATGAGTTGTCCCAGGCCAAGTGTATCGATTGAGAAGTGTAGGGGTCCTAGAACAGAGCCTTGGGGGATTCCAACTGAGAGAGGGTGGGATGAGGAGGTAGTGTGGAAGTGGGAGACGCTGAATGTGCGATTGGAAAGGTATGAGGAGATCCAGGATAGGGCGAGATCTTTGATGCCAAAGGAGGAGAGGATCTGTAGTAGGAAGCAGTGGTGGTCAACTGTGTCGAAAGCAGAGGACAGGTCTAGGTGGAGGAGTAGTGAGTATTGTCCGTTCGCTTTGTCTGTAAGTAGGTCATTAATGATTTTGGTCAGGGCTGTCTCAGTTGAGGGATGGGGCAGAAACCAAATTGTAGATTGTCAAAGAGCAAGTTAGATGAGAGGTGGGATTAAAGTTCAGCGTGGACGTGCAGCTCTAGGAGTTTGGAAGCGAATGGGAGAAGCAATATTGGGCGATAGCTGAACACAGCTGTTGGATCGAGGGTTAGATTTTTACGGATATGTGATTGTGGCATGTTTGAAAGCAGAATGGAAGGTGCCAGAAGTTAGTGATACGTTTAAGAGGTGGGCTACGGATGGGATAAAAATGGTGGTGAGGTTGGGGAGAAGGTGGGATGGATGGGGTCGAGCGTACAGGTGGTGAGGTGCGATTTGGAGAGTTAACAATTAAGCCCCCCTTCAGTGATGTTGGATAGGGAGGTTATGGGGTTTGGGCATTTGTCTGGTATACAAAGGAGTTGGGGTGGTTGAACATTGAAGACTTGCCTTGTTTGGTCGATCATATTTTTAAAGTGTGTGGCAAAGTCCCCAGCAGAGATGAGGGAGGTTGGAGGGGCAGTGGGGGGCGGATGAGGGAGTTAAAGGTTTTGCATAACTGTTTGGGGTTGTAGGACAGAGAAGAAACGAGGGTTGTGAAGTAGGCCAGTTTAGCAGAGGTGAGAACAGATTTAAAAGCGAGTGTTACCTGTTTGAACGCAGTGGTCATCTTGCGAATGTGTTTTCTTCCAATGGCATTCTGCAACCCTGGACACTTGCCGGAGCTTTTTATTGGTGTTGTTGTGCCAGGGTTGTCTATTGATACGTCACACTCTGCCATGAATGAGAGGGGCAACCGTGTCAATAGCTGATGTGAGAGTGGCATTGCAGAGAGCAGTGGCACTGTGTCGTGGAGTGAGGATATGGATGCCAGTGATAGGATATAGTCAGAGAGTGTTTGGGTGTCTAGGTGTGCAAGGTTTCTGTGGGTGTGAGCAGATGGTGGTCGGAAAGAGGGAGAGGGGAGGTGGTGAAGTTAGAAAGAGAGCAGAAACGGGTGAAGACCAGGTCTAGTGTATGTCCGTCTGTGTGGGTGGCAGTGGAGGACCACCGAGTAAGTTCAAAAGATGAAGTAAGGGACAGAAGTTTGGAGACTGTTGACTGAAGGTTATCAGTGGTAATGTTTAAGTCACCCATCATGATGGTGGGAATGTCAACAGAGAACAGGTGGAGAATTGGTCAATAAAGGCAGTGGCCAGGCCCTGAGGTTGGTATATGATGGCCATTTGGAAGTTGTAAGGGGTGTAGATGCGGACAAAGTGGACTTCAAAAGAGGGGAGGATAAGGGAGGGTAGAGGTGGGATTGGGTTAAAGGTGCAGTTTGAAGAAAGGAGAAGACCCACTCCTCCACCATGTCTGTTGCCGAGGCGAGGGTTGTGGGTGAAGTGGAGGCCGCCCTAACACAGCGCAGCAGGGGAGGTTATGAATCACATGAAGCTGAGTGGGCAATCCAGAGTGCTCTGGAGAGAGGGAGTAGGGGGTTGGGTGTCGGGGGCACGGGTTTTATGTTGGAGTGGGTAGTAAAGGGAGGTATGAGCTGTGGGAGCCCAGGGTTGGGAGATATGTCGCCAGCAGTGAGAAGCAGAGAAAGGGAGAGCAGGTGGGAGATGGAGAGTGGCTGACTTGTTTTATGTTTTATTAGGACAGATTTGAGGTTGAGGAGCAGGTCAGCAGAGGAGGACAAGTGGCGAGGAAAGAGGGAAGGAGAGATGATTATTTGGTTAGAGGGTGCTGAGGTTTGTGGATAGTGAAGAGTGAGGATTAGTGGAGCAAACACTAAGTGCATATGTAAACATGATGGAGTAAGATGGGTTAATAGAAAAACTAGGTCCAAGAAATAAGAAGTGCTTACTCAGCAGAAAAAAACCAAAAGAGATAGATACATAGAGTGGGGTCCTGACTAATTGCCGTTGAAATAACTGTGGCATCTCGATGCTTTGCAGCAGGGATGCGCGTGCCTGACCCCACATGCGTGCATCCCTTAAGATGCTACTACATTTAGAGGACTGAGCAAAGGATCAGGTGAGAGGGATTGTGGGACCTGATTGGGGATAAATTAGCAATTGGCCAACACCCCAGGGGAGGTTACATGATTAAAGGCACTGGGCCTGACTGCAAACATATGTTCTAACACCTTGCACAAGATAATATCTCCTGAGACCCCAGCATGGAGCAGTAAGTATTTAATACAATACAACAAATGAATTTAGCAAACATTCAGCAGGCACATTAAAGGAATTGTTGCAGGATGATAGGCAGCAGTTGACAGGAAGCAGAGATTGTACCATTGAAGGAATTGTTTCATGATGATAGTGGTAGATCGGCTCACTCGGCAGCACATGGAGGTAGTGAATGGAACACCGCGCCTTTAAGGATGCACTTGTTTAACAAAAATAAATACAGCCCCTTGGGAAAAACAGCAAAACAAAACGGTAGCACTTTGTGCAGTCCTTGCACTAGTGGGGGTCAGCCCACTCAGGGTTAACAATGTACTTGCACAAGCACTATGTGCACAAACACTCTTCTGGAATCTTCCTCTCCAGGCCCTCAACAGCTCCGACTAACCCCTGAGTTCAGCTATTTAAAGCAAGACCATGTGACTCTCTATCATGTGACTGATCACCAGGTATTGGTACTTTTGGCTGTGTAGACATGTGCCAAGTCCTGCTGGAGAATGAAATTTCCATCTCCAAAAACTTGCCGGCAGAGGGAAGCATGAAGTGATCTAAAATTTCCAGGTAGATGGCTATGCTGACTTTGGTCTTGATAAAACACCTACACCAGCAGATGACATGGCTCCCCAAACCATCTCTGATTGTGAAAACTTCACATTAGACCTCAAGCAGCTTTGATTGTGGCCTCTCCACTCTTCCTCCAGCTTCTGGGACCTTGATTTCCAAGTGAAATGCAAAATTTACTTTCATCTGAAAGCAGCACCTTGGACCACTGAGCAGCAGGCCAGTTCTTTTTCTCCATGGCCCAGGTAAGACACTTCTGGCGTTGTCTATTGGTCATGAGTGACTTGACACAATGAATGTGACTCTTGTAGCCCATGTCCTGGATACATCTGTGTGTGGTGGCTCTTGAAGCAATGACTCCAGCAGCGGTCCACTCCTCCACATTTTTGAATGGCCTTTTCTTAACAATCCTTTCAAGGCTGCGGTTATCCCATTTGCTTGTACACCTTTTTCTACCACACTTTTTCCCCTTCCACTCAACTTTCCATTAATATACTTGGATTCAGAGCTCTGTGAACAGCCAGCTTCTTTAGCAATAACCTTTTGTGGCTTACACTGCTTGTGGAGTGTGATGACTGTCTTCTGGATATCTGTCAAGTCAGCAATCTCCCCCTTGATATTGTAGCCAACTGAAATAGATTAAGGGACCTTTTTGAACTCTTAGGCAGCCTTTGCAGGTGTTTTATGTTAATTTTTCTAATTTACTGAGATAATGACTTTTGGGTTTTCATTGGCTGTAAGCCATAATCATCAACATTAACAGAAATAAACACTTGAAATAGATCACTCTGTTTGTAATGACTCTATATAATATGTGAGTTTAACTATTTGTATTTAGACACTGAAATAAATTAACTGTTAGATGATATTCTAATGTTGTGAGAAGCACATGTACAGTATATCTACATAGATGAAGCATAGCCTGTAAATCATAAAAGAATAAAATATCAGACTATTCCATGATAATATAAATGATACAACCTACTATAATAGAGGATGGTTCAGGTACCTTTTAGTCTTCGTCAGCACTTTTTACAATGCATACTATAGGATCTGGGAAAACTCACAGCAATACAGCTGAATGGAGGTAATTTTGTCTCCATTCTTCAGCGTTTACCTAGTTTGATGCCCGTTTTGCTGCATGGGGTAGTTCAGTCGGTACTGTACGGTACACCTTTATTTACAGTGGGGTACAGAGGATGATGGAGCTGTTTTGCATCTGTCAAAGCATGTGCTTAACATGCACATCGTAAGCTTTTCCCTGACACTGTTACACAGAGGGAAAAAGTGCAGTGTGAAAAGAGTATTGTATTGTGTGTGTATATAAGGGTCATTCCATGGTAACTTAGTTACATTCATAAGCCAAAAACTGGCTACAGACTGTTCTCTGAAGGCAGGCACAAAAAGAAGTGAATGTATATTGTACATTAAACTATTCTCAATAGATTTCAACACAGTGATTTTTCAACAATAAAATTACTGTATATTCTCGAATACAAGCGGATCCGAGTATAAGCCACAAAAAAACGGGGAAAACTTAATGACTCGAGTATAAGCTTAGAGTGAAAAATGCAGCAGCTACCGGTAAATTTCAAAAATAAAAATAGATACCAATAAAAGTAAAATGAATTGAGACATCAGTAGGTTAAGTGTTTTTGAATATCCATATTAAATCAGAAGCCCCATATAATGCTCCATACAGTTTATGATGGGCCCCATAAGATGCTCCATATTAAAATATGCCCCATATAATGCTGCACAAATGGTGATTATCGCCCCATAAGATGCTCCATAGAGATATTTGCCCCATATAATGCTGCACATATGCTGCTTATGGCGTCATAAGATGCTCCATAGAGATATTTGCCCCTTATAATGCTGCACAAATGCTGATTATGGCCCTATAAGATGCTCCATTGAGATATTTGCCCCGTATAATGCTGCACAAATGCTGATTATGGCCCCATAAGATGCTCCATTGACTATTATGCCCCATATGCTGTTGCTGTGATTAAAAAAAAAATCACATACTTACCTCTTGTCGCTCAGGCCCCCTGCACTTGCTATAGTCACCTATCCTGCTGCTGCGTTTTCCGCGTCCTCTGCACTGACGTTCAGGCAGAGGGCACACACTAATCGTCTCATCGCGCCCTCTGACCTGAGCGACACTGCAGATGACGCGGAAGACAGAGCGGCGCCAATGGTGAATCGGGGGACAGGTGAATATCGGGCAATGCCCCCATAGTCACCTGCTCCTGGTGCGGTCCCTGCCATCTCTGGCTCTCCAGGCGCTGACATCTTCCTGTATTGAGCGGTCACATGGTACCGCTTATTACAGTAATGAATATGCGGCTCCACCCCTATGGGAGTGGAATCGGGTCCATATTCATTACTGTAATGAGCAGTACCATGTGACCGCTCAGTACAGGAAGAAGCTGTCAGCGCCCGGAGAACCAGGGACGGCAGGGACTGCGCCAGGAGAAGGTGAGCATGATTAGACATTTGCCGCTACCCCTCCCCTGCTGACCCTTGGGAATGACTCGAGTATAAGCCGAGAAGGGCAATTTCAGCCTAAATAAATGGGCTGAAATTCTCGGCTTATACTCGAGTATATACGGTAAATACAAAATACAGTGTTATTACTTGGTAAACTTACGTTATGAAAAAAGGAAAGGCAAGTGTCCTTCATGAGTACTATTTTTATTGTATTAAAACACCATAGTCCCAGCAACTTTAAAAATTTATTTTATCCTCAAGTTAAAAGCAACAGTTTTTATAACAAGAAATATAGATAACTTAGTTACCGCACAGTAACACAATATGTTACCATCCATTGGATTAAACTTATTGTAAGGTAAGTTACCATCATCTTTGTAACGTAATTTACTATATTGTTTTGTAACGTAAGCTACCATGGAATGACTCATAAGACTATTCACATTGAAATATGGAAAAATATATTAAATAGTTTGTAGATTTGGACCCCTATTCATCATCTTTGCCTTTAGTTTTTGTCTAGTTTTATCTGTTTTGTTCCTTTTTTTTGCTTGCACACAACTTATTTTTTTTTTGCACATTTCTCTAAGTTTATTATCTATGTGCTCGCCTGCTTTTTTCCACTATGTAGTCGAAGTTTAGCAATTCTAGATGTTTTTGGCTGGTTCATCAATTGCGACATTTTAAAATGTTGCAAAATTTTGCACAACTCTACTCCAAAGTGCTTTTAGTCTCTCCCCAAGATCATGCCTGTAGGATTTTGAAATATCAACATTAATGTGACTATGCTTTCGCAAATGTGAAAATAGAGTTATTCATATAGTGTCAAGGTCAGAACAAAAAAGAGGTGACTGTTATACTTCAACTACTAAAGGCGTAGAGCAACTGCTCTGGCCATAGACTGGAGATGTGTGACTTTCAAATAATTTATTCATCCCCTATAAGTTTAATTCACCTAATTCAAAATTCACAGTACAATTGATAAATTGATCATTTTTATTAAAATTGATGAAATGATCACTGTCTACTGTCATAAAGCTCTGCTCATTAAAGAGATGTTTCCATCTTGTACATTTATGGCACATTCACAATATATACCATATGCTGTAGTTAATGTGGATCCCTCCAATGGGTCCCACACTTGTCCCAAGAACCGTTATTGAACTCAACATACACACTCAGTGAAACCAAGTATGCGTGTATATAGTGAAGTTGAAAGTGATAGTTGTCAGCCAAATTTCTATGTTTTTTAACATGGCCCACATATGAGATGGCTTCATACTTGAGAGACAGCAGATATAAAGGCAGAGGATAAAATAATTGGTTACTTGGTAAATTCACACTTTTTGCACAAAATGCACACAATGTGAATTTCCTTGTTAAAAATACAATGTGTTATTTTTAATTTTGTTCACTTATGTCCCGGGCTGGTAGCCATATAAAAGTTTATCAAACCCAAATTGGAGGGAACTACCTCACCGCTGTGATTGAAGTACCATATATACTCGAGTATGAGCTGAGACCCCTAAATTTGCCTCAAGTATAAGTATAATTGACTCAAGTATAAGCCTAGGGTGGGAAATGCAGCAGCTACTGGTAAATTTAAAAAATAAAAAATAGATACCAATAAAACTAAAATTAATTGAGACATCAGTAGGTTAAGTGTTTTTGAACATCCATATTGAAACAGGAGCCCCCATTTAATGCTCCATTAAGTTCATGATGGGCCCAATAAGATGCTCCATATTAAAATATGCCCCTTATAATGCTGCATAAAAGGTTAATGATGGCCCCATAAGATGTTCCATAGAATATTATGCCCCATATAATGCTGCAAAAAGGTTGATGGCCCCATAAAATGCTCCATAGAATAATATGGCCCATATGCTGCTCTATAAAAGGTTGATGGCCCCATAAGATGCTCCATAGACTAATATGCCCCATATGCTGCTCCAAAAAGGTTGATGGCCCCATAAGATGCTCCATAGACTAATATGCGCCATATGCTGCTCCATAAAGGTTGATGGCCCCATAAGATGCTCCATAGAATATTATGCCCCATATGCTGCTCTATAAAAGGTTGATGGCCCCATAAAATGCTCCATAAAATATGACTCGTATGCTGCTGCGATAAAAAAAAATGACATACCCACCTCTCATTGCTGGGGGCTTGAGCAGGTGGGGACACCGGCACGCTATGGAGGTCAGGTGTGGGAGTCGACGCTGGTTCAGGACACCGGCACGTTTGATATTCACCTGTCCCCGTTCCAGCACCGCTATGTCTTCTGGGTCTCTGCAGTGACTGTTCAGGCAGAGTTTGCGCACTAACCACATCATCGCACCCTCTGACCTGAACATCACAGCCAGAGGATGCAGAAGACACAGCACGGCGGTGGAATGGGGGCAGGTGAATATTGCATGGCTCACCTTCCCCGGTCATACTCACCTGCTCCCAGTGCAGTCTCTCTGTATGTCCCTGCTTCTCCGATGGTGTCCGGCGCGAGCCGGCAAATTGTTCCTGTGTTCAGTGGTCACATGGCACCACTCATTAAAGTAATGAATATGCGCTGCACCTGTGGGAGTGGAGTCGCGTCCATATTCATTACTTTAATGAGCGATACCATGTGACCGCTGAACACAGGAACAAGCTGCCAGCACCAGAGTCCATTGGAGAAGCAGGAGAGTATGATATGACAGCCGCCGCTCCCCCTCCCCCGCTGACCCCCTGGGATAATGACTCGAGTATAAGCCGAGAGAGGCACTTTTAGCCTAAAAAAATAGGCTGAAAATCCCGGCTTATACTCGAGTATATACGGTAAGTATCCTTTTTAGCAATTAATGGACACACATGAGGTTCCATTCAGTTTCCTCTCTAAAAACATGCTTCTCGCAATGACTTTGGTGCATCTTACATTAGCACATCTTTTTCTTTATCAAGACTTGAAAAGCCATTCTTGATGAACTCTTTCCATACACTATAGCAGGGGCGGACATATCATTGGTGCAGCCTGTGCGGTCACACAGTGGCCCAAGATGTAAAAAGGGCCCACTACAACCGCCAAAGGAGGTGGCATTGTGCATTATGATGAGCTATTGGACTGCAATGGGTCCAAGTATATTGTTCTTGCACAAGGGCCATTTTCTGTCTGTGTCTGCCAGTGTACTATATTACAGTAAGCAGGAGTTCACATGCTGTAAGAAATGATGTCAGAGTTTCACGCCATTTTTACAGGTGCACCAAAAAAGATACAAAAATGAAAACAAAATGGATTTTGCTGGGAAATATGTTAAGGTACATCCTTTACAGGGTAATGACTTGTATATAAGGCAAAATAATTAATCCCAGACCAAAAAGTTCCTCCACCACTTGGGCTATGTTCATAAGCAGAGTTTTTCATGCATTTTTCAACTTTTACATTACTTTCAACCAATACAAAAGCATTCACTGGGAAATGTCATTGTAACATTTAAGAACCCTAGCTGGCCATGTGGGGTGTGACTCATAAGAAGACACATCTTGTTTCATTTAAGAAAGAGGGACTCAGTCTTAAAGTCTCAGAGCCTATTTTTAGAGGGGCATTAGGCGGCATTAATATTCTTAAAGGGCCATTATTAAACAGTGGGTCTCCTATGATGTTACTGCCTATGAAGTGAGTGGATGGGCTGCCAACAATTACAACGCACACCAATATCCCTTTCACGAGAGGTACAGGAGGGCTTCCTGAAAAAATGTTGCATTGAATGCAAGGCCTGCCCTGCTTAAGTTATAGGCACCCCAATAAGCCTTTGAACCCAGGTACTGGATGGCCACAGGAAAACCCACTTCACATTCTTTAGTTGGTCCTGCCATACTGTTTCCTTATGCACTGAATGCAAGTTCCGCCTTGACACAAATTTGTATGCACCCCAATCCCCTTTGGAGGAAACATGGAGGAGGGCCTCATAAAAAAAACCTGTCCTATTACAAAGGAGTGTGTCTCCTAGACTGTAATGCCCATACACTAAGTGTATGGGCTGACAAACATTTCCCCATGGTGGTTACATTTAAAAAAAAAATATTTATGGGGATCATAGACGCCCTTGGCCAAAAATTGAATGGCTCTAGCAGCACAGTACACGTTCACCATGGTGTTCTAGTGGCGGAGAATGATGATATGTGGAGGAAATCATTATTAAAAATCTAGTCCCAATGTTAAGGAGCGTGTTTCCTAGACTTGTAATGGGCATACACTAAGAGTATGGGCTGACAAAAATTTCCCCAAGGGGGATACATTGGTAAAACAAATATTTAATTGGGATCACAGATACCCTTGCCAAAAAATTGACTGTCTGTAGCAGCAATGAACACATGAACCCTGGTGATCAAGTGGTGAAAAATGATGAGAGGTGGAGGATGGCTTCATTAAAAACTAAGTCCAATGATAAGGAGCGGGTCTACTAGGCTTGTAATGACTATTCACGAAATGCATGGGCTGAGATACATTTCACCATGGGGGTACCTTATTTAAAAAGATTTTATGGACATAGACAGGCTTGGCAAAAATTGTACTGCCTGTAGCATCACAGAACATGTTAAGCATGTTAAGCCTGGTTATCTAGAGGTGGAGAATGAGGAGACATTGCTGAAGGCCTCATTAAAAACTCGGCCCAATGTAAAGGAGTGTGTCACCTAGACTTGTAATGCTCATACACACAGAGCATGGGCTGACAAACACTTCCCCATGGTGGGTACATTTTAAAAAAATATACTATGGGCATTATAGACACCCTTGCCAAAAAATTGACTGTATCAGCACAGAAGACGTTAAGCCTGGTAATCTAGTGGTGGCGAATGAGGAGACATTGCTGAAGGCCTCAGTGAAAACATGGCCCAATGTAAAGGAGTGTGTCTCCCAGACTTGTAATGCCCATACATGCAGTGCATGGGCTGACAAAAATTTCCTCAAGGTGGGTACATTTAAAAAAATATATATACTATGGGCATTATAGAAACCCTTACCAAAAAATTGACTGTAGCAGCACAGAAGACGTTAAGCCTGGTGATCTAGTGGTGGAGAATGAGGAGACATTGCTGAATGCTTCATTTAAAACTAGGCCCAATGTAAAGGAATGTGTCTCCTAGACTTGTAATGCCCATACACGCAGTGCATAGGCTGACAAGCATTTCCCCAAGGTGGATACATTTTTAAAAATATACTATGGGCATTATAGACACCCTTGCCAAAAAATTGACTGACTGTAGCAGCACAGAAGACGTTAAGCCTGGTGATCTAGTGGTGGAGAATGAAGAGACAAAGAAAAATCATAATGAAATCAAACAAAAAATGTGAATCCACTGATGAAAGTAAATAACAAAAGGGAGGGGCGAACACAGGTTCATAGATTTGAAGCCAGAATGTATCCAACGAGATATGTTTGTCCCTAGCAACAGCTCAGATACAGAGCTATAAATAAAAATATAAAAGTCTTTGAATTATTTTCTATTGTAAAGGTATACACTACCTCATTAGAGGACTGTCCAGAGATAGGGATAATGGAAAATATAAGAGTAAATGGGAATAATAGACATACATCTCTTTTTTATGACATTTTCCTCTGTGGGAGTAACAATTGTTTTGCTTTCCAATAAGTAACAGGCATCATAAAAACACCCTTGCACAAAAAAATGGGACTTTGGCATCACCCTGGTGATCTACTGGTTGTGGATGATGAGGATAACAACAAACAGACCAAATCTGGAAGTACATACCCATGTATGGTTGTAAAGAGGTGCATGAGAATACATCTCCCCAAAAAAGAGAATGTATTAGAGGTTATGTTTCGCTGTTTTCACTTGGTGGTGTACAGAAGTCTTTCCCAATCCAGGCCTTGTTAATTTTTTTATAAGAGTCAGCCTGTCAGCACTTTCAGTTGACAGGCGGATGTGCTTATCTGTTATAATTCCACCAGTGGCACTAAAAACCCACTCTGACAGAACGCTAGCAGCAGAGCAGGCCTGGACCTCTAAGGCGTAGAGAGCCAGTTCATGCCACGTGTCCAGCTTGGATACCCAGTAATTAAAAAGGCACAGAGGAATCACAGAGGATGTTTGTATGATCTGCAAGGTACTCCCTCAGCATCTTGAAAACAAGACCACCAAGGGCCAAATATATAATAAGGTGCCAAAAAGACTAGTCCCCATGCGGATGTCTTAAATATAGATACACCTCACGGACACTCCCAACAAATACTGCAAACCGAATAGAACAAATAGGAGTAACAACGCCCAATAGAGTTGAAAAAAGGTAAATTTATTACTTATAAACAAGATACTATAACAATAAGACGGACTGGGATCAGGTAGTGAAGGCTACCAGTGTCCAGACAATAAGAAACACAAGTGGGCAGATACATAAAGTGCTTAGTGCATATTAAATCCAGGGGAACCGAATAGTACTGGGCATAAACAGTATAACACCGCAAAGCAGTGATAAAAATGCGCGCATAGTAAGTAAAGCCCCCGTTCCCCCATCTTAACCTTGCTTACCCATAGTGTAACTGAGTCTGGACACGCGCCACGCCAACACCGACGTGCGTTTCGCTCAGCTTTTTCAAGGTGCACTACTTGTGACAGCACCCTTTGCCTCTGTGCCAGCACGATGGGAGGGTCTGAAAAAGCTGTCCCAGAACTTTTCCATTGTTCTCCTGCCTGAGCTGGATTGTACTTCTGTCTCTCTCGCTTGGACTCCTTGGTTGTACAACAAACTCTGACATCTGCTGCCAGCGTCCGCACATGGAAATTTTCTTATTAATTCCGCTACAAGGGCCTTCTGGTACTGAAACATTTTAGTACAACACTGTGCCTCTGGCAGAAGAGATTGCAAGTTCTCCTTGTGGCGTGGGTCTAGAAGTGTTATCAACCAGTAATGAGTGTCACAAAAATTTTTTATAATGTGAGGGTCACGTGAAATGCAGCGCAACACAAAGTCAGCCATGCGTGCCAGGCTGCAAACAGGCAAGACTTCCGTGTCCTCACCAACAGGACGACTGATCATGCTGTCCTCCTCCCTGTCCTCAGGTCATCCCTGCTGAACAGACGGTATGAGAGCTATGCTGGTAGTACTGTCTATAGCGCATGAAAGTAGCTGCTGATCTTCCTCCTCCTCATTGCCTAACAATCCACGTTGGGAAGACATGAGGCTGGGCTGAGTGTAATCCCCTTGTATGGTTACTTGATCCATGTCCTCGTGGTCTGTCTGCAATGCATCCTCTTTAATTGTGAGCAGAGAGGTTTTCAGCATGCAGAGAAACGGGATGGTGACACTAATTATGGCATCATCGTCTTTCACCATCTTGGTGCAGTCTAAGTTTTGTAGGATGGTACATAAGTCTCACATCCATGTCGACTCCTGAGGTCTTGTGTGTGGAGTCTGACCTGAATATTGACGGCCTTGTTGATGTTGGTAGTCAACAACTGCCCTCTTCTGCTCACAAATCCTTTCCAAAATATGCAGTGTACAGTTCCAGCACGTGGGGACATCAGTCACCAGTCAATGAGCTGGAAGCAGCAAATGCAGCTGAAGCACGGAAAGGGCGGTTGAAGCTGTAGCTGACTTTCTAAAATGGGCAGACAGATGGCGTACTTTCAATAGATCCGCCTGGTCCTGGTAGCTTTACAGAAAACGTTGAACCATGAGGTTAAGCACATGGGCCAAGCAAGATACATGTGTGAGCTCACCTTGCCTCAGAGCCGTCACCAGGTTCCAGCCATTGTCACACACGACCATGCCTGGCTGTAAGTTCGGCGCTGTCCACTACTCTTCCGCATTATGCGGTTTGTCACCTATGCAGACTAGCTTCAGCCTGTTGCCGCTTGGCTGGGGCAGTGCTTCCAGCTTCTGACTGATGTGTTGATTTCAGAGTTGGAGGCTAAAGAGGAGGTGCAGGAACTGTAGACTGTGGGGGCAACCCTGATTAACGTAGGGCCTGCAATCCTCGGCGTGGGGAGGATGTGTTCCATCCCAAGGTCCGACTCGGTCCCGACGACCACTATGTTAACCCAGTGTGCCGCCAGTGAGATGTACCATCAATGGCCACAAGCACTTGTCCACGTGTTTGTGGTTAGGTGGACTTTCCCAGTAACAGCATTGATGAGGGCACGGGTAATGTTGTGGGACACATGCTGGTGTAATGCCTATACGGCACACCGGGAGAAATAGTGGCAACTGGGGACCAAGTACCTTGGGACAGCCGCCGCCATCAGGTTGCGGAAAGCTTCCGTCTCAATGAGTCTAAAAGGCAACATTTCGAGAGCATGCAGTAAAGAAATGATAGAATTTAGGACTGTGACCTGTGGAGCGTTAGCTGGGTATTTGCGCTTGCGTTCCAATGACTGGGGTATAGACAACTGAAGGCTGTGCTGGGACAAGGACGTGGACAGGCTTGATGATGGTGATGCTTGACTGTGGGCAACAAAAGTTGCAGGGCTAAAGGCATCTTCACATGCACAGAGGACTGAGGATTGGCTTCTATGCAAAACAGTGGAAGCAATGGTGTCACCTACAGACGGTGTTCCTGGAACTTGAGGGTCGGCTCACAAAGTTGAGTGCTTTGCTGCCATGTGCCTGATCATGTTGGTGAGGTCAGGCTGGTAGTCTTGCTACCCCTGCTGATGCGGGCATGGCAGGTACTGCAAATGGCCTATTTTGGATTATCGGCAGTTTTTAAAAAATAACCAGACTCGGGAAGATCCAACAGTTGGAATGGCAACTTCCCTCATGCTGGTGTTACGGGGAATGGATGTACGCCTTCTGTCTATGGCCACCACATTGCTTTTTCCTGCCTTTTGGGGGTATATGCCTCCTTCCTCATGTGTGCTGCTGTGCTCGCTCTGCCATGTTGGGTCAGTCACTATGTCATCCACCACCTCGCCTTCCACATCCCCACCCTGCTCCTCCCCCTGACTTTCTGGCAATTGTGTCTCATCATCGTACACCTCGTGACACTTTCTCAACATCTCCTCCTTGGTTACCTGAAGTGAGCACACCGGAGGTATACCCGTGTTGATTTAGGCACTAGATTACAACACATTGGGACATTTTTTAAGTGGTCATTCATTTTAAAGGATATTTTTAGTTGTCATCCCTTTTTGCTATTTTTTCAGTGCGTACCTATATACACCTAGGTGTATATTTTTTTGCATACTTCTCAACATCGCCTTCGTGTGAGCGTGGCTGGTCAATGCTTTGGGCATCGCTACATGCGATCTCATCTGACCCCACTTCAAGTTGACCGGCTGAGATTACGGAATCTTGAAAGGGAAAACTGAACAGCTCTTCGAAGAGTAAAAGTGTGGGATTAGTTGTCTCAGGGCATTCGGCATGGTGGGACGAAGGAGGATCAGAGTGAGGAATATCCGGTCCGACTCACGGCTACTCAGACTTGACCGTGTGGAAGACATGGTGGTGGTGGTGGCTACGTGACTGGAAGCATTAACCGCTATCCAACCAACCGTTTCACACTGCTCTGGCTTCAATAGTGGTGTGCTGCGATCCCCTAGAAACTGGAACAGGAAGGTCGAGCGAGAAGATGTGGGTCTTTGTTGTGGCCCTCTTTCAGCTTGGCCATGGCCTCGTCCTCTGCATGCACCATAAAGTCCACTTCGCCGTCCCTTACCCATTTTAAATGGACTACTGAACTATTTCAAAAGTTCAACACAAATGTATTTATTTGGAGCAAAAATTATATCTGATTAGTATGCCTTAAAAAAGCTACAATTTTTCCACCACAGATACGCCACAGATACTGCCTGACATAACAGATTGCATAAAATATTTTTTTTTATTGGGTGAATTAAAAAAAAAAAAAAAAAATGAGACCAAGGCTAGCACACAGAACTATGATACGTATGCCTGCAAAGCTACCATTTTTCCACCTCAGTTACAACAGGCCTCAGCTTGACATAGCAGACTATAATTTTTTTGGGGGGTTGAGATTTTTAAAAATAAAAGAATGGAACAAGGCTAGCATACAAAACTATGAAACTTGTGCCTGCGAAGCTACGTTTTTTCCACCATCGATACACCAGCCGTCAGCCTCAGATAACATTTCAAAAACCTGACCTGCACATCCAAACATAGACTCAGTGTGAACAGGTGCTGAACCTAGAGTCGCCAACTCGTACATAGTTAAGTATAACTGACCTGCACATCCAAATGCCGTAAAGGGCTACCAGGTACACATAAAATTGGCCATTTTTATGCGCTAAAAGCTCTCATTTTTCATATTTCTAGTGCAGTAATGCAGTTCAAATTTCGTATTTCAAGTTTGTATGTTCTAGCGCTGCAGTGTGCTGCCTTATTTACTTAACTATATACGAGTTGGCGACTCTAGGTTCAGCACCTGTTCACACTGAGTCTATGTTTGGATGTGCAGGTCAGGTTTTTGAAATGTATTCTCTAGCCTTCTGATCGTGCACTCCGCCTCCTAGCCTACAGGTGTTTTAATTACAGCAGGTCCAATACCCCTCCATAGAGAGAGAATTTCAGTCTAGGAAGAGGTTTCACATGTACCCATTCAGATGGAGACGTTTATTCTCAGCGAGGTAAGGCAAGCGTAGGACCTGGTATAAGAGAGATGCCGTAAAAGGGCTACCAGGTACACATAAAATTGGCCATTTTTATGCGCTAAAAGCTCTCATTTTTCATATTTCTAGTGCAGTACTGCAGTTCAAATTTCGTATTTCAAGTTTGTATGTTCTAGCGCTGCAGTGTGCTGCCTTATTTACGTAACTATATACGAGTTGGCGACTCTAGGTTCAGCACCTGTTCACACTGAGTCTATGTTTGGATGTGCAGGTCAGGTTTTTTAAATGTATTCTCTAGCCTTCTGATCGTGCACTTCGCCTCCTAGCCTACAGGTGTTTTAATTACAGCAGGTCCAATACCCCTCCATAGAGAGAGAGAATTTCAGTCTAGGAAGAGGTTTCACATGTACCCATTCAGATGGAGACGTTTATTTTCAGCGAGGTAAGGCAAGCGTAGTACCTGGTATAAGAGAGATGCCGTAAAGGGGCTACCAGGTACATATAAAATTGGCCATTTTTATGCGCTAAAAGCTCTCATTTTTCATATTTCTAGTGCAGTAATGCAGTTCAAATTTCGTGTTTTCAAGTTTGTATGTTCTAGCGCTGCAGTGTGCTGCCTTATTTACTTAGCCTCAGATAACAGACTGATGTAAATGTAGCCTTGATTTTTTGGGGCACAACTAAATTGTGTCTAAAAGTTGCCTATGACACTGAAAAATGAAAAAAAAAAAAAAAAATTTCTGGTGTCTAGGGACAAAAAAAAAAAAAAAAGTATATTTGCACGTTCTTAGATTTCAATAACCTGGCTGTAGTAGGCAGCGTGAACAAGCAAATAAATGTTAAAATAATGGGGCTATGGATTGCTTTAGAATAAGAGGAGCAGGTATCAGGAGAAGAAAAAAAGCCACAAAAATGCAGCTAGATATATATTAAACTAGATGGTGGCCCGATTCTAACGTATCGGGTATTCTAGAATATGTATGTACTAGATGGTGGCCCGATTCTAACGCATCGGGTATTCTAGAATATGCATGTCAAAGTAGTATATTGCCCAGCCCACGTAGTATATTGCCCAACCTCGTAGTATATTGCCCAGCCACGTAGTATAATGCCCAGTCACGTAGAATATTGCCCAGTCAAGTAGTATATTGCACAGCCCAAGTAGTATATTGCACAGCCACGTAGTATATTGCCCAGTCACGTAGTATATTGCACAGCCCACGTAGTATATTGCACAGCCCACGTAGTATATTGCACAGCCCACGTAGTATATTGCCCAGTCACGCAGTATATAGCACAGCCCACGTAGTATATTGCCCAGCCAACGTAGTATATTGCCCAGCCCACGTAGTATATTGCCCAGCCCATGTAGTATATTGCCCAGCCACGTAGTATATTGCCCAGTCACGTAGTATATTGCCCAGTCACGTAGTATAGTGCACAACCACGTAGTATATTGCCCAGTCACATAGTATATTGCACAGCCCATGTAGTATATT
Source organism: Ranitomeya imitator (assembly GCF_032444005.1). Classification (NCBI taxonomy): domain Eukaryota; kingdom Metazoa; phylum Chordata; class Amphibia; order Anura; family Dendrobatidae; genus Ranitomeya; species Ranitomeya imitator. The sequence goes on along the minus strand of NC_091283.1, from coordinate 684,386,307 downwards.
GCACAGCCACGTAGTATATTGCCCAGTCATGTAGTACATTGCACAGCCCACGTAGTATATTGCCCAGCCCACGTACTATATTACCCAACCACGTATATTGCCCAGTCACGTAGTATATTGCCCAGCCACGCAGTATATTGCCCGGCCACGTAGTATATTGCCCAGCCACATAGTATATTGCACAGCCACGTAGTATATTGCCCAGCCATGTAGTATATTGCACAGCCACGTACTTTACAGCACAGACACGTAGTATATTCCCCAACCACGTAGTATATTGCACAGCGACGTAGTATTCAGCACAGAGCCATGTAGTATATTGCCCAGTCACGTAGTATATTGCCCAGCGACGTAGTATTCAGCACAAAGCCACATAGTATATTGCCCAGTCACGTAGTATATTGCCCAGTCATGTTGTATATTGCCCAGCGATGTAGTATATTGCCCAGCCACGTAGTATATTGCATAGGCAGCATCAATGGTAAAAAGTTTGTCACACAGGGTTAATAGCAGCGGTTACGGAGTGCGTTACCCGCGGCATAACGCGGTCAGTTACCGCTGGCATTAACCCTGTGTGAGCGGTGACCGGAGGGGAGTATGGAGCGGGCGCTGACTGCGGGGAGTATGGAGCGGGCGCCAGGGACACTGACTGTGGGGAGTGTGGAGCGGGCGCCAGGGACACTGAATGCGGGGAGTATGGAGCGGGCACTGTGACTGCAGGGGAGTAGGGGAGGGACTAATCGGACTGTGGCCGTCGCTGATTGGTCGCGGCAGCCATGACAGACAGCTGGCGAGACCAATCAGCGACTTGGATTCCATGACAGACAGAGGCTGCGACAAATGAATATCCGTGACAGAGAGAAAGACAGAAGGACAGAAAGATGGAAGTGACTCTTAGACAATTATATAGTAGATGTATATATATAGCAGCCACAAAGTATATAGCACAGGCCACGTAGTATATAGGAGCCATGTAGTATATAGCAGACAAATACTACGTGGCCTGTGCTATATACTATGTGGCTGCTATATACATACATACATATTGTAGAATACCCGATGCGTTAATACAGGTCACGCAGTATATAACAGTGAACATGCAGTATATAACACAGCCCAAACAGTATATAACACTGCCCACATAGTATATAACACTGACCACAAAATATATAACACAGCCCACCCAGTATATAACACTGGCCACGTAATATATAGCACATCCCACACAGTATATAACACAGCCCACATAGTATCTAACATTGGCCAGGTAGTATATAGCAGCCACGAGGTATATAACACAGCCCACGAAGTATTTAGAAGTGTGGGCACCATATCCCTGTTAAAAAAAATAATTAAAATAAAAAATAGTTATATACTCACCCGCCAGGATCCAGCGAAGCTGTGCCGATGCGCGTGTGGCTGTCGCCATCTTCTGTTCCCAGGATGCATTGCAAAATTACCCAGATGACTTAGCGGTCTCGCGAGACCGCTACGTTTTCTGGGTATTTTCCCAATGCATCTCTGGGAACGGCAGCCGCGAGCGCCTGGGCGGACTACGGAAGGTGAGAATAGCAGGTTTTTTGTTTTTTTTATTTTTAACATGACATCTGTTTACTATTGATGCTGCATAGGCAGCATCAATAATAAAAAGTTGGGGACACACAGGGTTAATATCAGCGTTAACGGAGTGCGTTACCCTCGGCATAAGGCGGTCCGTTAATGGTGGCATTAACCCTGTGTGAGTGCTGACTGGAGAGGAGTATGGAGCGGGCACCGGGCACTGACTGCAGGGGAGTAGGGGAGGGACTAATTGCACTGAGCCTGTCGCTGATTGGACGCAGTACGCACTCCGTTACCGCTGCTAGTAACCCTGTGTGACCAATGTTTTACTATTGATGCTGTCTATGCAGCATCAATAGTAAAAAGATCTGTTAAAAATAATAAAAAAACACAAAAAACCTGCTATTCTCACCTTCCGTAGTCCGACGATGCGCTCGCGCCTGCCGCCAGCTTCCGGTCCCAGAGATGCATTGCGAAATTACCCAGAAGACTTAGCGGTCTCTGGGTAAGTTTGCAATGCATCCTGGGAACGAAAGATGGCGGCAGCCGCGCGCTCAGCGCCAGAGCTTCAATGGATCCCGGCGGGTGAGTATATAACTATTTTATTTTTTGTAACAGGGATATGTGCCCACACCGCTATATACTGCGTGGGCTGTTATATACCGCGTGGCTGCTATATACTACCTGGCCAGTGTTAGATACTATGTGGGCTGTGTTCTATACTGCGTGGGCTGCGTTATATACTACATGGCTGCTATATACTACGTGGGCAGTGTTATATACTACGTGGCTGTGCTATATACTACGTGGGCTATGTTCTATACTGCATGCTATACACTACGTAGCCACTGTTAGATACTATGTGGGCTGTGCTATATATTATGTGGGCTGTGTTATATATTACGTGGCCAGTGTTACATACTACGTGGGCTGTGTTATATACTGTGTGGCTGCTATATACTGTGTGGGCTGTGTTATATACTACAAGGGTTGTGTTATTTACCACGTGGCCTATATTCACGCATTGGGTATTCTACAATATGTATGTATATAACAGCCACATGGTATATACCACAGGCCACGTAGTACTACTATAAACTACGTGGCCTGTGCTATTTACTATGTGGCTGCTATATACATACATACATACTCTAGAATACCCGATGCGTTAGAATCGGGCCACCATCTAGTAGAGTAAATAAGCAACAGCAGACAGTAATGGAGCTTTTGGAGGTATGCACTTATGTACTCACATACAGTGCCTGCAGGCCTTGCACTGATGTGGATATGCGCATAGATTCCCCTGCCTACTGTGGTGAAACACTACCCGAGTGGGTTGGGGAACACTCACTTGGCACGGGATTCAGGCTCTCAGGCACGGTTTCTCCACGTTAACAGCCTTATTCGGTTTATTAGACATCATAAACCATAACACAAACAGTTCATTACATAGCTCAACTGAACACATTTACTATTGACAGTCTGTTCCAATGGCAGATCCGTGTTTGCCCGTAATCTTTTGTTACCTGGAGTTACCTTTCAGGAGCTCCGGCTCCACACAATGACTCCTGCCAGTGTTGGTTCACAGGGGAAAGCTGCCTCACTGGGATCACCGTCCTTGTGACCAGGGCACCTCGGATGGCCCAGATCCACAGTAGGAACTGTAGCTTCCCCAACACAGAAACTGTCTCAGGCTCTGTAGATGCAGCCTCTCCATGCGCTTCCAGGAAGTCCAATCACAGGCACTTCCAACACACAGGCCATCAGTCCATGGTCTCACCAGGTGCTTGCAGAACTCCAGTCCATCCCAGGACAATCCAACACGCTGAGTGTTCAGGACTTACACACTCACACCAGGTGCTTGCAGGGCTCCAGTCCATCCCAGGACAATCTAACACCCTGAGCATTCAGGTCCACAGTTTCTCTAGGTGCTTCCAGGATGTCTCCACTCCCAGGAGAATCCAACATTGACCACCAGGTCCACAGTCTCAGGTGCTTCCAGGAAGACTCCACTCACAGGAGCTTCCAAAACCGACCGTCCAGGGCCTTGCACATGGACCAAACAGATCCATAAACTCTGACCATGTGACCAGACTTCAGTCACATTATATGGTTGTAACCACTCCCCTAGATGGGAGTGTGTGTGGTTAGCTAGCCTCGCCCAGCTAACCCTATAAGCCTGCCCTTATAAGTAAACACAACAAACTCTTGTGGAACTATAAGTTCCAGCATAACCATATCATTTTTGGCTTACAGCACAGAGCACCTCTGCGACACATACCGGCCATTAACAATCCTGCCAGACTTTGTCTCATCACCATAATTATGCCTCCAATAGCATCCTGAAGCACAGACACAGCGCCCCCTGGCTGTAACATGGGTCTCCGCACCACACTACCTAGCGCAATCTCGAGGCCCCCGAATTAGCCCTAAAAAGGACTGTTGGATTCTCAGAAGTTGTGGACTGAACAGTTGCGGACCTACACTAACTCTTAGGCTGCCGTCACACTAGCAGTATTTGGTCAGTATTTTACATCAGTATTTGCAAATCAAAACCAGGAGTGGGTGATAAATGCAGAAGTGGTGCATATGTTTCTATCATATGTTTCCTCTAATTGTTCCACTCCTGGTTTTGGCTTACAAATACTGATGTAAAATACTGACCAAATACTGCTAGTGTGACGGCAGCCTTAAAAGCACGATTCTGACCCTATCTCAGCAGCAGCTCTCCCTACACTCGCAAAGTCCAGAGCTGAATGTGGTGATCAGGGCTGTGTCTGGTCTCTTATAGACCTGATGACGCTGTGTGGCCAGCCAATCACTGTAATACCACAACAAAGATGGCTGCGGCATTACAGTGCATAGCTGACAATCCCTGCACTGTAATTGGTGCTCTAAAGAGCGCCAGAATTGCAGGGCGGAGACCTGAGCTCCAGCTGAATAATCTCGGAAATATTCAGTGCTCGCCGAGTACACTGAGCATAGTGATACTCGGGCGAGTAACGAGTAGTGGCGAGCACATTCGCTCATCACTAGTAATGATGGGGCTGGTGGAGAGGAGGAAATGATGGAGGTTGTGGAATGGGTAATGATTGGGGTGGCGGGGGAGAAGACAATGATGATGGCGGTGGAAAGGACAATGATGGGGTAGTGGGGAGGGGGAAATGATGGAGGTCGTTGAATGAGTAGTGATGGGGTGGTGGGGGAGAAGGCAATAATGGTGGCAGTGGAAAAGACAATGATGGGGGTGATGGGGAGGAGACAGTGATTGAGGTGGTGGAATGGGCAATAATGGGGTGGTGGGGAGAAAGCAATGATGGAAGTGGTGAAGAGGGCAATCATGGGGGTGGGGAGAGGGCAATAATGGCATGAAGGGGAGGACGACAATGGGGTGTGGGAGATTGAGATGGGAGGAAGAGGGATTTATAATGGATTTAGGAACAGGGGGAGGTGGAGGAAGACGTTATTATTGATTATTATTTCTAACAGTCTCTTAGTATAACGTGTACTCACTTATGTATAGCACAGTCCCTTAGTGTATAGTGTACTCACTTATGTATAACACCATCCTTAGTTACATAGTTTCCTCTTTTATTATGTATAACACCATCACTTATTACATACCATCCTCTCTAGTTATGTATGGTGCTGTCCCTTATTATATAGCTTCCTCTGCTGTTATGTACAGTGATGTCTCTGTATATTCTTGTTATTTTTGTTATTCACAGCGCCCTCTTTTATTACATAGTCCCCTCTCTTGTTAGATGTAAAATGACTACTGATGTAGGAGCTCCTCCTTTAGAAAAGAAGCTTTCCCATGCTCCATCAGCCATCATTGCATTATACAGCTAAAAAGACAGGACGGTATATAATAAAAAACAGGGCTCTATAAAATCCAATATGTAAGGGACGACAATATACATAATAAAGGAAACTATGTAATATATACCTGTATGCGTGTGGATATGGATATATATATATATATATATATATATATATATATATATATATATATACTAGATGGCAGCCCGATTCTAAAGAATCGGGAGTCTAGAATCCATATATACTTTATTTATTCAAATGTAAGAATAATACAATTAATAAATAATAGTAAGAAAGAACAAAAATAATAGGCAGTATATGGAGAAAACACCAAACAAAAGTTCAAAATTGGTGTGAAAATGTCACTGAACCACTTCACAACTAAATATATATAGTTTTGGTAAATGGTATTATCATTTTTTTGATGAAATTCGGCAGGAGCTTGAAGAGCAATGTCACTGGGCCCGCCTCCACGCAGTAGAAACTTGCTGTGAGGTAAAAATTCAAAAATCACACCAAAATGGCGGGCGGAGTGTGTCACAGTACGGCACGTTTCTGATTGGTCGCTCGCAGCAGGCGGCAACCAATCAGACACTGGACACTGTTGACATCACTTATCTCCGGACATTAGCTCCGGACATTAGCTCCGGACATTAGCTCCGGACATTATCTCCGCACATTAGCTCCGGACATTAGCTCCGGACATTAGCTCCGGACAAAGCCACGGAAGTTGGCACAAATTGCAGGAAGTAGTATTCTAGGCAATAAAATCTCCGGACATTAGCTCCGGACATTAGCTCCGGACATTAGCTCCGGACAAAGCCACGGAAGTTGGCACAAATTGCAGGAAGTAGTATTCTAGGCAATTATATATTAGACTAGATGGCAGCCCGATTCTAAAGAATCGGGAGTCTAGAATCCATATATACTTTATTTATTCAAATGTAAGAATAATACAATTAATAAATAATAGGAAGAAAGAACAAAAATAATAGGCAGTATATGGAGAAAACACCAAACAAAAGTTCAAAATTGGTGTGAAAATGTCACTGAACCACTTCACAACTAAATATATATAGTTTTGGTAAATGGTATTATCATTTTTTTGACGAAATTCGGCAGGAGCTTGAAGAGCAACGTCACTGGGCCCGCCTCCACGCAGTAGAAACTTGCTGTGAGGTAAAAATTCAAAAATCACACCAAAATGGCGGGCGGAGTGTGTCACAGTACGGCACGTTTCTGATTGGTCGCTCGCAGCAGGCGGCAACCAATCAGACACTGGACACTGTTGACGTCACTTATCTCCGGACATTAGCTCCGGACATTAGCTCCGGACAGGAAGTTGGCACAAATTGCAGGAAGTAGTATTCTAGGCAATTATATATTAGATATAAATAAATATATAGCTTTGTCGCCTTATAGGAGTGGGGCCCAGAAACATTTCCGGCACAGGGGCTCCAAGCTGTCTGTGTCCGCCCCTAGTCGGGTGAGTGCTATATTTTTCATTCTTGATTGTCGTAATGAACATTTTCTAAGCACATGTACCACCCTGAAGAGATCCTTCAAGGAGTTACAAGAAGGGTGTTTCCTATATAGACACAACATTGCAGCAATTGTTGTCTAAAAACACTCTTTCCACATTGATAAATTAGATTTGTGTCCGCCAAAAGAATAAAACGAATCTTGTTTGAAAATTAATTTTAACTCAATGCTGTTTTCTTCTTCAATATCAACTAAAAAACCATTTCACAGGCCTACAAACTTATTCAATTTTCAACACTCAATGGCATTCATTACTTTCAGAACCTCTCAGTCTCAGACAGGTTAAATCCAGCTCATCCACAGTACTATCTTATTTATTCATAAAACTTATATCACTCTATACTCATACTAAATGGGATTTCTAAATATTATAATTTAAAAAATACACATTTATTGATCCGTCTTATAATTTAAGTAAATACATGAATTAAAGGGGCTGTTCTCTGCATTCAATCACTGACCACAGGGGATAGAGAAGTTCAGAGTCAAACACTAGTAGATGGTAAGGAGAGCTTATATATGGCTTTACACCATTCTGGGTCTGATTACTAAAATAAAATTAAGAAGGAAGGTGCTGGACAGCTCCTTTAAGATATAGTTACATAGTTACATAGTTCTTAAGGTTGAAGGAAGACTATATGTCCATCTAGTTCAACCCATAGCCTAACCTAACATGTTGATCCAGAGGAAGGCAAAAAAAACCCATGTGGCAAAGAGTAAGCTCCACATTGGGGAAAAAAATTCCTTCCCGACTCCACATACGGCAATCAGACTAGTTCCCTGGATCAACGCCCTATCAAGGAATCTAGTGTATATACCCTGTAACATTATACTTTTCCAGAAAGGTATCCAGTCCCCTCTTAAATTTAAGTAATGAATCACTCATTACAACATCATACGGCAGAGAGTTCCATAGTCTCACTGCTCTTACAGTAAAGAATTCGTGTCTGTTATTATGCTTAAACCTTTTTTCCTCCAAACGCAGAGGATGCCCCCTTGTCCCTGTTTCAGGTCTATGATTAAAAAGATCATCAGAAAGGTCTTTGTACTGTCCCCTCATACATTAAAATAAGATCACCCCTTAGTCTTCGTTTTTCCAAACTAAATAGCCCCAAGTGTAATAACCTATCTTGGTATTGCAGACCCCCCAGTCCTCTAATAACCTTGGTCGCTCTTATCTGCACTCGCTCTAGTTCAGCTATGTCTTTCTTAAACACCGGAGACCAGAACTGTGCACAGTATTCTAAGTGTGGTCGAACTAGTGACTTGTATAGAGGTAAAATTATATTCTCCTCATGAGCATCTATGCCTCTTTTAATGCATCCCATTATTTTATTTGCCTTTGTAACAGCTGCCTGACACTGGCCCCTGAATATGAGTTTGTCATCCACCCATACACCCAGGTCTTTTTCATTGACGGTTTTGCCCAGAGTTTTAGAATTAAGCACATAATTATACATCTTATTACTTCTACCCAAGTGCATGACCTTACATTTATCCCCATTAAAGCTCATTTGCCATTTATCAGCCCAAGCTTCTAGTTTACATAAATCCTCCTGTAATATAAAATTGTCCTCCTCTGTATTGATTACCCTGCAGAGTTTAGTGTCATCTGCAAATATTGAAATTCTACTCTGAATGCCCCCTACAAGGTCATTAATAAATATATTAAAAAGAAGAGGGCCCAATACTGACCCCTGTGGTACCCCACTGCTAACCGCTACCCAGTCCGAGTGTGATATGTCCTGAAGGGAGAATCTCAACTGTTAGTAAAACAACTTTTTTAATGAATCCACGGAGTGTTATATTCAAATACAGATCACAAAGACTCTGCACAGAACATAAATATTATGTAAACAGTTTTCCAAAAATTCAGGAATTACCGTAGAAGTTAAATCAATCACAGACATCAATGTATTTGCCTAAATGTAATTACTAATTGACTTCAGAGTATATTACCATGGGACTTATCCACTGCAAACAATATGTCTGCTTATTTTGCTGAGGAAACTTTGCATATATGGCAGCCATTGCTTTGTGTGAAATCTGCAGCAGAAAATGACATGGTGGGGATTTCCAATTTGCAGCACCAGCCAATTTACGTTGTGAATTTTATTTGCAGCATGTAGATGAGATTTTGTGAAATCTCATCCACAACTCTGCTGCTATAAGAGGCAATTTTTTCCCTTGATTATTTGCCCAGAAAATCCACTTAACATATGCCCTGTGGGATAATACTCCTAAAAATTATCACTTTTGTAGAATATACTACACATATAGAGTCATGGCCAAAAGTATTGACACCCCTGCAATTCTGTCAGATAATACTCATTTTCTCCCTGAAAATGACTGCAAACACAAATTATTTGGTATTATTATTTTCATTTAATGTGTCTTAAATGAAAAAAACACAAAAAGAATTGTCCTAAAGCCAAATTGGATATAATTCCACACCAAACATAAAAAGGGGGTGGACAAAAGTATTGTCACTGTTCGAAAAATCATGTGATGCTTCTCTAATTTGTGTAATTAACAGCACCTGTAACTTACCTGTGGCACCTAACAGGTGTTGGCAATAACTAAATCACACTTGCAGCCAGTTGACATGGAATAAAGTTGACTCAACCTCTGTCCTGTGTCCTTGTGTGTACCACATTGAGCATGGAGAAAAGAAAAAAGACCAAAGAACTGTCTGAGGACTTGAGAAACCAAATTGTGAGGAAGCATGAGCAATCTCAAGGCTACAAGTCCATCTCCAAAGAACTGAATGTTCCTGTGTCTACCGTGCGCAGTGTCATCAAGAAGTTTAAAGCCCATTGCACTGTGGCTAGATGTGGACGGAAAAGAAAAATTGACAAGAGATTTCAACGCAAGATTGTGCGGATATTGGATAAAGAACCGCGACTAACATCCAAACAAGTTCAAGCTGCCCTGCAGTCCGAGGGTACAACAGTGTCAACCCGTAATATCCATCGGCATCCGAATGAAAAGGGACTGTATGGTAGGAGACCCAGGAAGACCCCACTTCTTACCCCGAGACATAAAAAAGCCAGGCAGGAGTTTGCCAAAACTTACCTGAAAAGCCTAAAACATTTTGGAAGAATGTTCTCTGGTCAGATGAGACAAAAGTAGAGCTTTTTGGGCAAAGGCATCAACATAGAGTTTACAGGAGAAAAAAAGAGGCATTCAAAAAGAAGAACACGGTCCCTACAGTCAAACATGGAGGAGGTTCCCTGATGTTTTGGGGTTGCTTTGCTGCCTCTGGCACTGGACTGCGTGACCGTGTGCATGGCATTATGAAGTCTGAAGACTACCAACAAATTTTGCAGCAATGTAGGGCCCAGTGTGAGAAGGCTGGGTCTCCCTGAGAGGTCATGGGTCTTCCAGCAGGAAAATGACCCAAAACACACTTCAAAAAGCACTAGAAAATGGTTTGAGAGAAAGCACTGGAGACTTCTAAGATGGCCAGCAATGAGTCCAGACCTGAATCCCATAGAACACCTGTGGAGATCTAAAAATGGCAGTTTGGAGAAGGCACCCTTCAAATATCAGGGACCTGGAGCAGTTTGCCAAAGAAGCATGGTCTAAAATTCCAGCAGAGCATTGTAAGAAACTCATTGATGGTTACCGGAAGCGGTTGGTCGCAGTTATTTTGGCTAAAGGTTGTGCAACCAAGTATTAGGCTGAGGGTGCCAATACTTTTGTCTGGCCCATTTTTGGAGTTTTGTGTGAAATGATCAATGTTTTGCTTTTTGCTTCATTCTCTTTTGTGTTTTTTTAAGACAAATTAAATGAAGATAATAATACCAAATAATTTGTGTTTGCAATCATTTTCAGGAAGAAAATGAGTATCATCTGACAGAATTGCAGTCAATACTTTTGGCCATGACTGTATAATAATAATACATACATGTATTAAATGGAGCGCTCCTTTATAAGACACTAAAAACCTAATCAAGATGGAAGACAGTCATAAAGTCAATCTTTATTTTTAAAACTCTGTGTGATGCATAACAAATAAAATGTGGCAACAGACTTCTTTCATCTGAGTCCATAACTACCATGCATGGCTTTTCGCAATAAATCAGCCAATATGCACTACACAGCTCTTCAGAACCCTATCTATTCTGGTGGAGAATTACATTTTTAGCCTTAAGCCTGGGGCGGCTTTAGACTCTAAATCTTCAATAGGTTTAGTCATGCAAGCAGAGGATTTTTTAAAGTTACCAAAGACTTATTTTAAAGCTCAAGAAAATCTGGACTGCCAGGATCTTTTGTGTAGGCTCTAGGGCTTAAAACTATTCAGCACTCTGGTGACCTACTGCCTTGAATTCCCCACTTTCTATTGACATCAGATTTAAGACTGATTGTCAGATTTTCTTCGTAAAATAAAAAGAAAAGGCTTAAAAGCCCAGCTGCAGCAACTAGAGGTGTAAATACAGTTTAGTCACCATTTTTTCCCAATCAGGATCATTTCTCTTCCTGGCCTAATTAACAGACTTAACCAAATCTCCCACCTCCATTGTGGGAGGCCTCAGTTCATCATATGCAATGTTAGAAAGTGAAAATGTCGGTTCCAGACAAAACCAATTTCTAAGAGAAAGGGAGAAATGTCTGCCCAACCTGAGTTTGCTGCCATATACACACAGTACTGCCAAATCATCTAGTTCTGAACAACACTATGATGATCCAGTAATGATTTTGTATGCATGATTCAGTAGCTTCAGCCAACACAAGTAATATGAGAAGTAGCCGAAAGTCACACGCACGTTCTATCAAATAGTTGAGTAAGTTGGTTTGTGAACAAGCGATTACCACAAATGCTGTTTTACCATACAGAAGGTCGGCCCTATTCACACACGAGTATAATGATGGGCCCTACTTTAAGCTGGAAATTATTGCATAGTTACATTTGTTGTAATGTTCAGTATTAACAGTTAAATTCCTCATCATAAAATAAGATCCTCTTACATCCCAAAAATGACGTCTTCTGAGATAATGAAAATAATAATAATCTTTATTTCTATGTAACGCTAACATATTCTGCAGCGCTTTACACACACAGTTTGCACACATTATCATCGCTGTCCCAGATGGGGCTCACAATCTAAATTCCCTATCAGTATGTTTTTGGAATGTGGGAGTAAACAGGAGTACCCGGAGGAAACCCACGTAAACATGGGGAAAATATACAAACTCCTTGCGGATGTTGTCCTTGGTGGATTTGAACCCAGGACTCCAAAGCGGCAAGGCTGCAGTGCTAACCACTGAGCGACCGTGCTGCCCAATAACACACACATAATGGCTGTCAGTGTCAATGCTTTAAGCAGATCTAGCACAAGCTAAATGCCGCTGTCAGCCATGGGTGCATCACAATACCACCTGCGGCTGTTAGGGATACATAGCAGCAGATTAGATCAGCTGACATGTGCCAGAAAAGGTGCGGGTTCTGGAGCCAAGAGGGGGAAACAAACTATGATGTATATTATTATTTATTTATATAGCACCATTAATTCCATGGTGCTGGACATGAGAAAGGGGTTACATACAGGGTTATAGACATCATTTACAGTACACAAATTTACAATGACAGACTGGTAGAGAGGGGTGAGGACTCTGTCTTTGCGGACTTACTGTATATATAGAGTTGTGCTCGAAAGTTTACATACCCCAGCTGAATGTTTGCTTTCTTTGCCTTTTTTCAGAGAATATGAATGATAACACCAAAACTTTTTCTCCACTCATGGTTAGTGGTTGGGTGAAGGCATTTATTGTCAAATTACTGTATTTTCTCTTTTTAAATCATAATGACAACCCAAAACATCCAAATCACTCTGATCAAAAGTTTACATACCCTGGTGATTTTGGCCTGATAACACTAACAGAAGTTGACTCAAATAGGTTTGAATGGCTACTAAAAGTAACATCCCAACCTGTGACCTGTTAGCTTGTAATCAGTGTGTGTGCATAAAAGCTGAGTGAGTTTGTGGGATCCAGACAGACCCTTGCATCTTTCATCCAGCCACTGATGTTTCTGGATTGCGAGTCATGGGGAAAGCAAAAGAATTTTCAGCGGATCTACGGGAAAAGGAAGTTGAATTATATAAAACAGAAAAGGGATACAAAAAGATATCAAAGGAATTGATAATGCCAGTCAGCAGCATTCAAACTGTGATTAACAAATGGAAAATCAGGGGCTCTGTAATAACAAAACCACGGTCAGGTAGACCAACAAAAATGTCATCCACAAATGCAGGAAAATTATTCGGGATGCAAAGAAAAACCCACAAATATCATCAGCTGAAATACAAGACTCTTTGAAAACTAGTGGTGTGGCTGTTTCAATATGCACAATAAGGAGACACCTTGAAGAAAAATGGGCTGCATGGTAGAGTCACCAGAAGAAAGCCATTACTGCGCAAATGACACAAAGTATCTCACCTAAAATATGCAAAACAGCACAACGACAAGCCTCAAAACTTCTGGAACAAGGTTATTTGGAGTGATGAGACCAAAATTTAACTTTTTGGCCACAACCATAAACGTTATATTTGGAGTGAGGTCAACAAGGCCTATGATGAAAAGAACACCATTCCTACTGTAAAGCACGGAGGTGGATCGCTGATGTTTTGGGGATGTGTGACTACAAAGGCACAGGAAACTTGGTCAAAGTTGAAGGAAGTATGAATACAGCACATTATCAGCCAATACTGGAGGCAAATTTGCAGTCATCAGTCCTGAAGCTGCGCATGGGATGTACTTTGACATTCCAACATGACAATGATCCAAAACACAAGGCCAGGTCGACCTGTCATTGGCTACAGTGGAACAAAGTGAAGGTTATGGAGTGGCTCTCTCAGTCTCCGGACCTCAATATCATTGAGCCACTCTAGGGGAGATCTCAAGCGCACAGTTCATGCTAGACAGCCCAGGAATTTACATGAACTGGAGACTTTTTGCCAAGAAGAGTGGGCAGCTTTACCATGTGACAAAATATAGAACCTAATCCATAACTACCACAACAGACTTCAAACTGTCAATGATGTTGAGGGGGCAAAACACGGTATTAAGAAACAGGGTATGTAAACTTTTGATCAGGGTCATTTGGACGTTTTGGGTTGTTATTATGATTTAAAAAGAGAAAACACAGTAGTTTGACAATAATTGGCGTCACCCAACCACTAACCAAGAGTGGAGAAAAAGTTTTTGTGTTATCATTCATACTCCCTGAAAAAAAAGGCCAAGTAAGCAAAAAGTCTGCTGGGACATGTTAACTTTTAAGTGTATATATATATATATATATATATATATATATATATATATATATATATAGGTTTTACATGCACAAATTATATTTCAGTCAATAGTTCTTGGAAAAAAACACTGGCATTACTTAACTGGTAATGTGTTTTTTCATGACCCGTGAAGGAACCACGAGAGAGAGGGCATCTGCCCTTCAAGGACAGGAAACCTTCAAGATAAAAAGGGCAGCTCCTCTCTCCGTATCAGTTGCTTTCCAGAGCATGAGAGGAACTCCTCAGATTAGTTATACATTCAGAATAATACATTCCTTATATTTGTAGGCTACCAACACCCACGTGATTGTATAACTATAATGATGCACCAAATCAAAAACGTGATCAATAGGAAGGGAATATAAGGGTGCCGTCATGGGTCATGAAAAACACATTACCAGGTAAGTAATATCCCGCATTTTTCCATCACCCATGACGGCACCAAGAGAGAATTACAGAGATTTGTAGTCTCTTAGGGAGGGATCACCCTTCTCCCGAATGTGAGGTCAGAAGAAGCAGACAGATTTAATCTGTGTCTGAAGAAGGTAGATGGAGAGGACCAAGAGGTCGCCTTACAGATCTGGTCGATGGAAGCATCTGCTCTCTCTGCCCAGGATGTTGCCATGTCTCTCGTGGAACGGGCCTTCAGACCTTCTGGAACAGCCCTGCCTGCACTACTATACGCTAGCTTAATGGCCTCTCTCACCAATCTAGCTATAGTTTGTTTAGAGACTTTAAGGCCCCTTCTTGACCCGTGAAATGAGACAAAAAAGGCCCTTTGCTTTGGGTTCTGTCACCTCTAGTTATCCCAAATTGCAGCTAATTATTAGAGAATTACCTGATGTTAGCAGAGGACAATTTTCCTGTCTGGGCTGAAGGCTGTAAGTTCAAAATGACAGTTTTGTTTCTTAGACTGAATTGCATGCATTGGACTAATTTTCTGGGCATCGTGCCTCATCAGATTCAACTTCAGAATCAGAATTCTCCTTATACCTGTAACTTACCGTATGTAGTCCTCATTTTTGTAAATTTACTCCAGTTGGACATCTCCTTCAGAATCTAAGGAGTTGGCAAGCTTTACAAGTTTTTACACATTTTTATCCAATTTTCCAAATTATGGACACTCATGACTTTCACGGGTAAAATGAGTGTTGCGGAATTTAGCACCAATAAGATCTTACATACTCTGCACCGATCTATACTCAAAAGCTCATCCATCTGCAGTAGCTTGCAAAAGTATCAAAGGCATGGACCAGCAAGAAATGGAGAAATCGATAAACAATAGTAGATGCATTGAATTAACCATTGAAACCAATGATACAAAAATCATTTATGTGACTAAAAATATGGAAGATCTGTTTAAAAACACATATCATATTGACCCATATGGTATATATGGAACAATCATTATTTCAGTCAAAAGTAAAAAAAAAAGAACCAAAACACTCGTAATGACACCTATGCATAAACAAAATCACCAAACCACGATTTGCAGATCCTCACAAAAAATTTTCTGTAGCTTTACAAACTTTTTTCAGGTCAAATAGACCCGAACAGTACAGCAGGGTTAATGTGACACTGTCAGAATGGAGAGTGATACAATTATAAGTTGTCATACAGCACAGAATTTCTATATTCAGGAAGGTAGAAGGGCAAAGGTAATATTTATTTGAAAAGCATAAAACAATTTGACTATTCATCAAGAGGAACTGACTTGCGGATGAAATTCATTAATTTAAGTCAACGCTGTAACCATAAAGCTTACAGGCCTATAAGAAACCCCTGCCGTCACTGCCCACCTAACTAATATATTTAACCTCTCTCTTTCTTCCTGAATCTTTCCTTTCTCTTTCAAACATGCAGTCATAATCCCATTACTAAAAAAAAAAAATCATTAGACCATGACTGCTCTGCAAAGTACAGACTAGTCACTAATCCCCCATCATCTCCAAAATCCTGGAACATGTGGGTCTACTATCCATTCCCCTATCTCTCAGATAACACTCTTCTTGACCATTTACAATCTGATTTCTGTTTTTAGACTCTATAAAAAAGGTACTTTCTAAAGTCTACAATGGTATGTGCACATGGTGTATTTTAGACACCGCCTCACTTACTGAGCAGGCAAAACTGCTTAAATAAAACGCTGATGGACATTTTACCATGGCCTCCTCCATCGCAGCACCTGCACGATATCCACCTTTGTTTTTTCCTTCAGTTTTTGCACTTAGCTCCTACCCAAGAGGGTTTGAAGTGGTGGGCGGTCAGTGCGGCAGTGGATGGTGGAGTCCTCTATTGTACTTTTTCTTCAGTGTTGTGTCTGTCCAGCACAATGATCTAAACTAAAGGTACCTTCACACTCAGCGACGCTGCAGAGATACCGACAACGATGTCGATCGCTGCAGCGTCGCTGTTTGGTCGCTGGAGAGCTGTCACACAGACAGCTCTCCAGCGACCAACGATCCCGAAGTCCCCTGGTAACCAGGGTAAACATCGGGTTACTAAGCACAGGGCCGCGCTTAGTAACCCGATGTTTACCCTGGTTACCAGCGTAAACGTAAAAAAAACAAACACTACATACTTACCTTCAGCTGTCTGTCCCCGGCGCTGTGCTTTCCTGCACTGACTGAGCACAGCGGCCGGAAAGCAGAGCGGTGACGTCACCGCTGTGCTTTCCGGCTGGCCGGCGCTCACAGCCAGTGCAGAGAAGCACAGCGCCGGGGACAGACAGCAGAAGGTAAGTATGTAGTGTTTGTTTTTTTTACGTTTACGCTGGTAACCAGGGTAAACATCGGGTTACTAAGCGCGGCCCTGTGCTTAGTAACCCGATGTTTACCCTGGTTACCAGTGAAGACATCGCTGAATCGGCGTCACACAAGCCGATTCAGCGATGTCTGCAGGGAGTCCAGCGACGAAATAAAGTGCTGGACTTTCTGCAGCGACCAACGACATCACAGCAGGATCCTGATAGCTGCTGCGTGTCAAACTGAACGATATCGCTAGCCAGGACGCTGCAACATCACGGATCGCTAGCGATATCGTTCAGTGTGAAGATACCTTAAAGTGAGAGCTATTACTTGGAATTTGTGTACATGCATTGCCAGTTCACACAGGGAGTGCTTTTCTGAGTGTTCTATCTCTATACTGATGACACCCAATTATACACCTCTTTTCCTGACATCAAGATACCAGTGATTTCCTATCACCTATCTCTAAAGGTACTGTCACACATAACGATATCATTAACGATATTGTTGCTTTTTGTGACGTAGCAACGATATCGTTAACAAAATCGTTATGTGTGACAGCGACCAACGATCAGGCCCCTGCTGGGAGATCGTTGGTCACTGGGGAAAGTCCAGCACTTTATTTTGTCGCTGGATCTCCCGGTGACATCGCTGAATCAGCGTGTGTGACGCCGATTCAGCGATGTCTTCACTGGTAACCAGGGTAAATATTGGGTTACTAAGCGCAGGGCCGTGCTTAGTAAGCCGATGTTTACCCTTGTTACCGTTGTAAATGTAAAAAAAAAAACACTACATACTTACATTCCCAGTGTCTGATCATGTCCCGCGCCTTCAGCTTCCCGCACTGACTGGTGAGCGCCGGCCAGCCGTAAAGTACAGCACAGCGGTGATGTCACCGCTGTACTTTACAGCCGTTTTTTTTTACATTTACAACGGTAACCAGGGTAAACATCGGGTTACTAAGCGTGGCCCTGCGCTTAGTAACCCGATATTTACCCTGGTTACCCGGGGACTTCGGGATCGTTGGTCGCTGGAGAGCTGTCTGTGTGACAGCTCTCCAGCAACCAAACAGCAACACTGCAGCGATCGACATCGTTGTTGGTATCGCTGCAGCGTCGCTTAGTGTGGCGGTACCTTAACATCATGTCTTGCATGCACTGGACAATGAATCTTTCCAAACTTTAACTTCTTGTGTTTTCTTAACTTCTTGTTGTGTTTAACTTCTTAACTTCTTGTATTTACCCCCTCTACTAACCTACCTATATCAGATATTATCATTTCAATGTTGGTCTGCTATGACGCCCAAGCAGCACAATTGTGGTCTTAGGTTTGTATTTAACTCAGATCTTTTCTTCACTTCCTATCCAATCAATTGCTCAGGTCAGCTGTGTCTGAAAAATACCTCCAGAATCTCAGCTTATTCTTCGGTCGGGTTCACATTGCATTACACAGCAGACCGTTCAACACATACGTAAACGGGCTGCTGACGCAAGTGCCGACATTCTCCATCACGCTAGCGCAGATAGAGCATCTGCTAGCTCTATCTGCGCTAGCAGTGATGGACCCAGAAACGCTGCAGCCCACGTCTCAGGGTCCGTCACTCAATGACGGCACATCGCTAGTGCACGCCCAGAATGGGCGTGCGCTAGCGATGCGTCCGACATTGGACTCAATGGCGGTGTTAACGGACTACGTTACACTGAGTTTATGCCGTGGTGTAACGTAGTCCGTCTAACGGACGCCACTAACGTAATGCGAATCCAGCCTTACCTTTGAAACTGTTAAATTTCTTACTGTTACTGTTATTCATTTCTGTCTACACTACTGCACATCTCTGCTGATTGGTATCCCTTATCCAAACTATCCAAAATGCAGCAGACAGGTCATATTTCTGTCCAACTGTTAAACCGATGCCACCACCCTGTGTCAGTCATATCATTACACTATGGCTGGTCGAAACAACAAAAGTAATTGTTACATCCACCTCTCATGTCTCCCCTTTTTCCTCATAGTTTGTACGCTTGCGAGATGGGCCCTCATTCCTCTTGGTGTCTGTTTTGATCCGTGTTTATTGTTATACCGTAATGTCTATTGTCTGTATAAATTCCCTCTATAACGTAAAGTGCTGTGGAATATGTTGGCGCTATATAAATAAAAAATATTATTATCATTGGTTGCCCATCTGTTACAGAACACAACATAAACTTTGCATACTGATCCACAAAGCTCTCCACAATATTGCACCACCCTACATCTCCACCCTCATCTCTGTCTACCACCCTACCCATGCTGTCTGTTTTGCTAATGATCTAAGACTAACTTCCTCCATAATCTGAACTTCTCATTCCTGTCTCTAGGTATTCTCTTCTGATATGCCAGTTCTCCGGACTGCATCAACCCAGACTATTCAGTTAATCCCCAGTGTCAAGTTTTTTTTAATCATTTGTTCCCATAGCCTGCATGCCCTCAGTAGTACTTTGTATCTGTACTTGAATAGATAATGGCTGATGACTGGTTCATACAGCTGTACTGTAATACGAATATGTATAATAATGAAGGTCAGATTGATACATTACAAGCAATGGTTACCTTTAGTGTCTACCATGTTTCCTTAAAGACTGTCAGCTCTTGCTAGGACGTTCCTCATTCCTCTTGGTATGTGTTGAACTAAGTATTACTCTGTAAGGCTATGTGCACATGTTGCGGATTTTGATGCATTTCCACAGCATTTTTGGAAGCGCAGAATTGCATCAAATCCGCAGTGCAGTGCACAAGCAATGTTAGTTTGTGGGAAATTGAGAATTGTTGTACATATGCCGCAGAATTGCAGAGATTCGCAGCGTTTTATTTTCCACAGCATGTCAATTCTTTTTGGGGATCTGCAGCATCTCTGCATCCATTGACTTCCATTGATTCTATCAAATTCGCAGTAAAAAGATCTGTGGTTTTGCTGTGGAGTTGGGTGCGAGAAACGCTGCAGATCGGTAAGAGGAAGAGTGTGTGAGCGGAGTGTTTGTGGAGACTGTGTGTGGGTGGAGACTGTGTGTGTGCAGAGAAGATGTGCGTGTCTGTGTGCGGGTGTTTGTGTGTCTGCGGGGCTGTGTGTGTGTGTGTCTGTGGGCAGGGATCGTCTGATAGGACTACTTGTCCCATCTGGCTATGCCTGTTACAGTGACAGCTAGCCGATGATCGGACAGCATTAGTCCCAACATCCGGCTACTGTGAAAAAAAAAAAAAAACACATACACACGTATACACATACAGTACATACAACATACAGTACATACTCACCAATCACCTAGTCCCTGAAGCCCTCGATCACCTGTAAAAAAAAAAAAAAAATAATAATAAACCAACAGTATACTCCCTGTTCCAATGTAATCCAATTAATAACGAGTGTCCCACAACGATCTCCCGTGGAGAGCTGTCAGCATATGTGACTGTTCTCCAGGGGCTCCGGTGATACAATGGCTGGAGATAATCCTCCACACTGTATCCCTTCGCCGCCGTGAGTTCAGCAGAGTTCATACTGTCACTTGCAGCACCGCTGGAGGCCTATAGAGCGGTCTCCTGATGTGACAGCTCTATAGGAGAGATCGTCATGGGACAGTCATTATTAAATGGACTACATCGGAAAAGAGAGTATCGGTGTTGGTTATTTATTTTTATTTTTTTGCAGGAGATCGAAGAGAGCGTCACATGGATTGGCAGAACAATAAAGATGGCAAAACTGTGTAGCATTTTATTTCATTAAAATACTTTATTCTGGCTGTGTGTTTATTTAACCCTTTCACATCTATAGGATTAGTAATGGATAGGCATTTTATTGACGCCTCTCCATTACTAAGCCTGCTTGATGTCACTTTATAATTCAAAGGTGACATCAACCCCACAAATATTACCCCATATGCCAACGCTACAGGGCAGTGGCTAAGTGCCAAAATTGGCGCATCTTAGAGATGTGTCATTTCTGGGGTGGCTGTGAGCTGGTGTTTGTAGCCGAAGGGGCCAATATCCATGGTCCCTTCGTAGGCTATGAATATCAGCCCACAGCTGTCTGCATAGCCATTTCTGGTTATTAATAATAGGGGGACCCCACTTCGTTTTCTTTGGGGGGTCCTCCTATTTAATAGCCAATAAAGGCTAACTATACAGCTATGGGCTGATATTCATAGCCTGATGTTCTCCCCGTGTTTGTGTGGGTTTCCTCCGGGTACTCCGGTTTCCTCCCACATTCCAAAGACATACTGATAGGGAATTTAGATTGTGAGCCCCATCAGGGACAGCAATGATAATGTGTGCAAAACTGTAAAGTGTTGCGGGATATCTTAGCGCTATATAAAAATAAAGATTATTATTAAGATTATCCAAGGGTATTATCCCCTTCCTAGGCTATAAACATTGGCCCCCAGTCGCTTGCTTTTCCTCTCTGGCACACCATTTTTTTCCCATTTTTTTCAATTAAACAAATATTGTGTTTAAAGGGACATTGTCACCTGAATTTGGAGGGAACAATCTTCAGCCATAGAGGCGGGGTTTTCAGGTGTTTGATCCACCCTTTCCTTACCCGCTGGCAGCATGCTGGCTGCAATATTGGATTGAAGTTCATTCTCTGTCCTCCATAGTACTTGTGCAGGCATGCAAATCCGCATGAAAAAAATGCATGAAAATCAGCATAAAAATGCATCAAATCCGCACAGATTTTTACCTGCGTTTTCTGCAAGAGATGCAGAATCTGTGTTGAAAATTCCACAGGCAAATCTGCAACGTATGCACTGTGAATTGCAAAGAGCTGCAGAATATTTTGGTGCTATTGAAATAAAATTAATAATAATATACTACTGAAATGAAAAAATCCATTCTTTCCCATAACAAAAGTTGTACCAGCTGATGTATACAAGCTGTGTAGCAGATCTTCTTTCTGCTTTCACCCAGTTTCACTGATGGCGATCGTAAAGAAGCAGCCCCAAGAAATGTTATACTTGCTAAATCTGTCTAAATACGTGTGTTGTGTAAGGTAAGTGCAATAAAATTCATATTGATCGTAGTCTTTCCCAGTTTCCAGCACTGCTCTTGTCCTCTTTTCACTCATATGACTGAAACTCTAATTTGCCAGATCACACTCTGGATTTTGTGTGAAGACTAAGAAGCCTCATAGATTGGCATTGTAAAAGCCACTTCCAGTTAACACATAAAATCCAGTGTGATCAGGAAAGTTGGAATTTCAGTCACATGAGTGAAAAGAGTACTAAAGCCAAACCAGTATTCTACAACACTTGCATTACACAACACAAGTATTTAGAAAGCAGCCGCTTTAACCAAGAATATATCATTTTAAACTTCATTCCCAAATGTCTTGCATTTAGGATGTGGCTATTTTCATAGTAAGCCTAGGGTATGTGCTCAAAGTCCCCTGCTGCCAATAATCTGCAAGGTCTAAAACTTCAAAAACTGCAAATATTAAGGCTATACCAGTGAGAATGAGCGCAGTCACACCTATGGCTTTTACCAAGTGAATACACAGAAGCTTCAGAGAGGCCATTATGCTCATTTGTGCTTCTAGCACTACAATATTTAACTTTTTCTTTTAGTCCCCCATTACAAATGCAGAGGTCTCTGTACCCTTGCTTGCTCATCCACCTAATTACACCCCCCTTCCAACCTCCCTCCTTTCCGCTTACAGCTAAATCAGATTTACAACAACTGTCAAAGTCTGGGATTTCAGATAAATTAATCTTCTCTTCATGAGTTTACATCCCTGGCATCTGGGCTTCAGATCCGGCCCTAACAAGCACCAGATCTCTGTGAGCTGTCACATACAGTTGATGTTTTCTTGACTCCAGTTTTATTATCCTGTCATGAGAATCTATTTACTCTGCAGTCGTAGGGTGGAGTTCTGGCTTATGTACAAGATGATTTCATAGGTGAAGGTCTCTTTAGCTTTAGGTTTTACTTAACACTTGCAAAAAAAGAGTGCTGTACAAGGTAAAAAAAATACTTCCCTTCTGTGCCGGTATCTCTGCTTCCCTCTACCTTGTGTTCCCCGCAGCTATACTGGCAAAACCAAAGTCACACGACCACTGCAGCCAATCAGCAAGTGTTGATCGTATGCAGCATTCCCATTGTGCCTGTGTGGAAGAACAGTCATTCTTCTGCTAGGGCAAAATGTCTACCAATGAAGTTTTAAACAGTAAGAAATATTGTTTTCTAGTCATCTCATCTAAAACGTAGATGCATACGATAGGAAAACGTGTTTTATGGCTTGTAAAGAAAAAAAACATGGTTAACCTTTAATTCAATGGTTAAAATACTAATAGAATAAACACATTGTGCTCATTGCATCATGAAGCTTCGTTGGTGTAAATATGAAGTTAAAGGGGACCTGTCACCTCATTTTGCCGCTATAAACTGTGACCACCGCAATTAGGGGCTTATCTACAGCATTCTATAATGCTGTAGATAAGCCCCCCGATATATCCTGAAAGATAAGAAAAACAAGTTAGATTATACTCACCCAGGGGCGGTCCGATGCGGTCCGGGTCTGATGGGTGTCGCAGGTCCGGCGCCTCCTATCATCATACGATGTTGTCATCCTCCTTGCTTCTGTTGTGGCTCCTGCGCATGCGTAATTCTCTGCCCTGTTGAGGGCAGAGCAAAGTACTGCAGTGTGCAGGCGCTGGGAAAGGTAAGAGAGGCCCAGCGCCTGTGCACTGCAGTGCTTTACGTTGCCCTCAACAGGGCAAATCAGTACGCCTGTCCCGGAGCCTCAACAGAAGCAAGGAAGAGGACGTCATCGCATGATGATGGAAGGCACCAGACCTGGACCTGTGATGCCCATTGGACCCGAACTGAACTGGGACTGCCCCTGGGTGAGTATAATCTAACTTCTTTTTCTTACCTTTCAGGTTACATTGGGGGCTTATCTACAGCATTACAGAATGATGTACATAAGCCCCTAATGGCGGTCGCCGCAGATTATAGCAGCAAAATGAGGTGACAGATTCCCTTTAAGATAGTCATATGAACCCCAGATAGTGAAACATTTCATTGTTTCACCCAGAACAGCAATATCCCGCATCCCCATAGAGCCATGAGAGAGGTTTGCAATATACTGCAATATAAATGTGCTTTAATAATTAAATAAAAAAGGGTAGTATACCTCTTTTAGCTTGACAGCTACTTTATTCTCAGAATTGGTGGTGGTCCAAGGGTCAGATCCACACTGATCAAAAATGGATAACATTTTCAGTTTATAAGATGTAAATTATCCTTGAATAAAAACATTACTCATTGCCTACATGTAAATTAGACTCGTGTCTGAAGAGGACAAGTTTAGTTTATTGATGAGTTATCCAATGAACCCCATGTTGAATTGAACATAATAAATATACTGTAATTTAAATGATGATAACATTTATTAATACACTGGTTTACTTAAAGGGGAATCTGTCAGTTGGATCTACCCTCTTAAGCCGTCTATATGGGCATGTTGGTCATTGGAAGCTGAATAAAACGACACACTGGTATCTATGATTCGTGTCTTACATGATTTTCTTATGTCTAAATGAGTTGCTCAGGACTATGGGCTGGACAAAGATCTGCAAGAGACTTCACCTCCCAAGCTTATTATAAATAGGAGGAGGAGTTACCAGGGTGAGACCTGTTACTAACACAGAAGAGGAGAACTGAACTTTCTCTCATAACAAACACATATACAGCGGCAGCTCTCACAGCCTTGTGGCATTGTGACACCATTGCATGCCTGTCTGCCTGTGAGATGGAAGCTGAGAGCAACCTGCAGATGTGTCAGGTATAATCACACACAACCCTGCAGTGAGATCAGAGAGCAGCAACTACAAAATAACACCAGTAATGTGTCCTTTCATTTATAATAATCTCAGAAGGCAGATTCTCATGCAGGTCAGTGTCCAGCCCATAGTTATCAGTATCTCCAACTCCAGGCTTTAAGTGAAATTGTGAGCTTTTTGCAAACTCAGCTCCAGAATCTAAAGAGATTGCCTGCCAAAATATTTTCAATACGTAGCACACCCTCAGATGAAACAGCATCATGAAGCATATTATAAAGAAGTACTAAGTAAACTTGTTGTGAATTCAACTCACTCAAATAAAACACATTCTAGAAGCAGAAGAAGGTCCTTTGTGAGTTTGTGCCTCTCTGCCCTGCCTCCTTCTCCACCGCTCTCCAAAGACTAGGTTAAGTGCAGATATGAGCAACAGCTACAACAAGATCACTCAGTGGCCTTATAATCCCTCTTCATCTCTGCCATTCTTAAGTGGGTCTCTTTGTGGAGATTGCGAAGCCGGCAAGGCTAATAGGCCACACAATGCTCCTTTCAGAATTTAAATATGCAAATAGCCACTTTAGTGAGAAAGAGGACTAGAACTCTAAGGGTACTGTCACACTATACGATTTACCAACGATCACGACCAGCGATACGACCTGGCCGTGATCGTTGGCAAGTCGTAGTGTGGTCGCTGGAGAGCTGTCACACAGACAGCTCTCCAGAGACCAACGATGCCGAGGTCTCCGGGTAACCAGGGTAAACATCGGGTTACTAAGCGCAGGACTGCGCTTAGTAACCCGATGTTTACCCTGGTTACCAGCGTAAAAAAAACAAACAGTACATACTTACATTCCGGTGTCTGTTCCTTGCCGTCTGCTTCCCGCACTCACTGTCTGCCGGCCGTAAAGTGAAAGCACAGCACAGCGGTGACGTCACCGCTGTGCTCTGCTTTCACTTTACGGCCGGCAGTCAGTGAGTGCGGGAAGCAGACGGCAAGGGACCTGACGGACACCGGAATGTAAGTATGTACTGTTTGTTTTTTTTACATTTACGCTGGTAACCAGGGTAAACATCGGGTTACTAAGCGCGGCCCTGCGCTTAGTAACCCGATGTTTACCCTGGTTACAAGCGAACGCATCGCTAGATCGGTGTCACACACACCGATCTAGCGATGACAGCGGGAGATCCAGCGACGAAAGAATGTTCCAAACGATCTGCTACGACGTACGATTTTCAGCAGGATCCCTGATCGCTGCTGCGTGTCAGACACAGCGATATCGTAACGATATCGCTGGAACGTCACGAATCGTACCGTCGTAGCGATCAAAATGGCACTGTGTGACGGTACCCTAAGGCCAGCAATTGTGGAAAGCAATCATGAAAGTCAATATCGACCCTTAAATGAGTCTTGTCACGTAAATTAGGATGAGAAGCCAAACCATACAACCCATTTGCAAACACATGTTTCAAGGTGTATATTACCCCCTGAAATGTTACTCTTAGACCTCCTGCGTTGCAATGATGATGGAGATCACCCCAAAACACTTGGCTGCAAATAGACTCCCAGATTTGACTTCTTATCCTAAGTCATGTGACAAGTCTGGTTAATGGGTCAATATTGACTTTTAGGATTTCTGCCCCAATAGGTGGCACTAGAGTTCAAGTCTTCTTCTCTGAAGAGGCATATTGCCTTTCCCATGTCAGATTTTAACAAAAAATTTAAAGTAAATGATTAGTGCAAGATACAAGGGAGAAGAGAAATCAAATAATATGTCTTCCGTTTATGAATATAGAGAAAATCCAATATTTACTAAAAATGAAAAAAAGTTGCCGTTTGTAAAACAGAGGGTTCTAAATTTTGAAAACGATATTGCTATTGCTTCTAACAAATTTCAATCTATTTCTTTGGTGAAAAAATAAGTTCTGAAGGAGCTTTGTGGAGAGCTTGTAAATAAATGCTAAATAGATCAATCCAAAATGATACACGTGGAACGTGGTGAAACAGCAATCCCAACCAAGAATATTTGATGTGTGAAACATGCACCATGCAAAAGACAAATACTGTATATACTGCCCACTATTTATTTATTATACTTTCTTTATATAGCACCATCATATTCCACAGCACTTTACAGACATCATTATCGTTTTCCCAATTGGGGCTCATAATCTAAACTTCCTATCAGTAGACGAGGAAACTGAAGAATTGGGAGAAAACACACAGAATCACAGATTCCTTGCAGATGTTGTCCTTTTTTGGGGATTTTAACCTAGGACCACAGTGCTGCAAAACGAAAGTGCTAAAAACTCAGCCACCGTGCTGCTCTATAGTTCTAAATACAAAAAACATAGAATGAGCCCCGACTACAGTACAGTCAACATAGTACAATGAATCACATAAGAAAATACTACCATATCATGCTACAAATGTCAGAAAGAGCTAAAAAAGGCACAAAAAGTTGATGACTTAGAAACCAGAAGATGCAGATCATCCAAAATACATATACAACATGTAAACAAATGAATTAATACTCGATAACCGTGTCTGTGGAGGGAGCGGAGAATCATCGTCCCTTCGCTGTGAATGCCAAGTGGCATGTGAATTGTATGCTTCAGCACACTATAATGCCGATAGTCCATGCATACAAGTGCTAAGACAAAAAAAAAAAAATACACTGACAATGGCCCTTACAGTCCCCTGATCTGAATATTGAACATCAATGAAAATCTGTGGCTAAACCTCAAATTTGCAATGAATGCAAGATGACCCAGGAATCTCACAGATCTGGAATTTTCCAAGCAAGAAAGGATGAAAATCCCTCAAACAAGAATTGAAACACTCCTGGCTGGCTAAAATAAGCATTTAGGTATTCAACCAAAATAATTGTGATGGGTGTAATTAAGCTCGAAAACCAAAAAAGAAAAACAACCCTTAAAATTTAACTTTTAATGAAGTAAGATTAAAAAATCCTTAAAAAAATATTATTTCTTAACAGATGCAAATTGCTCCTCACACAGGTTTAGATCAGGGGAATATTGCCAGGGATTATAGGTGGTATAATGGATAGTGTAATAATACAGTCCTCACACTGACCCTATAAATGCCCTAATAAGATGATAGCCTACGTGACAGCGGAGGTTGGCACCCTAAAATTTGATGCGGCGCCCTCACTCAACGTCCGCTGCCTCTGGAAATCTCTGCAAGCCCCTATTACTAAACCCGTACCAATATTTCCCAACATGCACATAAATGAAACAAAATATCTATGATCTAACTGATAGTCTCTAGACTCTCATGTAATAATAAAGGTTTTTTTTTTAACATATGGTAATGTAACTTTATAAACCCTTTCAAGATAAGGATGGTTATCTTCACCTCTAAAGCATGGCCAAATGTTCACTAAAGTGTATAAGTGTTTTAAATGTAAACCAATAGAGCTCCACTACTATACATGTACTAACTCTTATAATACTCAAGAGTTTTTTTGATATGTGATAATGTAACTACCGTATTTTTCAGACTATAACACGCACCGGACCATAAGATGCACCCCAAATTTTCAGAAGGAAAATAGGGGGAAAAAAAGTGTCAAATGGGGGTCCGTCTTACAGTCTGAATTCAGCTTACCGGGGAGGGGCTCCGGCACTGGTGGATGAGTAGTCACATAGGTTGTTTGGTGGTCCAGGCTAGTGCGGAGGCCTCCGGGAAATCCCATCCCAGGCTGTTGAGGTGGTGCTGCCGCTCTGTGGGACTGCTGTGGCCTGTGGGGCTGTGGTGGCCTGTGGGGCTGCGGGGCTCTGTGCTGGGGTGGCATCGGCTCTCTGTGCTGCGTGGGGGGCTCCGGTGGCATTTCGTCAAAGCCTGGAAGCCCTCGCAGCTCTGTTGCTGCGACGCGGAGGCCTCCAGAAAGATGACTGCCGGTGGCCTCTGGAAAGATGGCTGCCGGGAGCAGCGCATGCTCAGATTCAGATTGGGAGACGAGATCTCATTGCAGAGATTTGAATCTGAGCATGAGCCGCCCCCGGCGGCCATCTTTCTGGAGGCCACGACATTGCAGCATCGGAGCTGCGGGAGCTTCAGGGCTTTGACGAAATGCCGGCAGAGTCCCCCACACAGCACAGAGCCCCGCTGTCTCCACACCACAGAGCCCCGACACCGCTGCACCACAGAACACAGCTACAGAAGCACCAGATGCATAGGGACCTCCGCCACTGGGACTGCTGCCAAGATTTGTAAGTATATTGCGACCATAAGACACACCCCATTTTCTAAAAAAAAAAAATTTGGAAAAAAGTGTGTCTTATGGTCCAAAAAAATATGGTATACAAACCCTTTCAAAATAAGGATGCTGTCTTCCTCTGAACCACAAACAAATGTTCAATAAAGTGCATAAATGATTCAATGGAAACAACAGAGCTCCACCACAATACACACACTCCCTTTAAGACAAGATTTCTTATTAAGTCATTGACAATACATAAAGGGCCCTACAAAGGGTACAAAAAAACGAGATTACTTATTATTTCCTAGACAATGCATTAAGCACCCTGCACAGCGTTACAAAAACCGAGAATTCAGAGACAGTGCATCATGCACACTCCACAAAGAACTAGGGTACAAACAATGACATTTCAGGAAGATATGTCAACATATAACCCAAACCCGTTTCCCATACACTGGAACGGGTAACACTTTTATAATTCTATCAACATATAAGTCGTGTGGCGTACTCCACCGTGCCGCAAACCCCTGGGGTTTGCGGCACGGTGGAGTACGCCACACAGCTATGTACGGAGTGCATCACGCTCATTAGGTAATATGTATTGTTGAGTTTCGGTAGTTTTCATTTATATATTTTAGCGATACTTAGCGGCATTATTATTGGGCTGCAAGGGCTGTGCTGAGGAGAGGTAGATTTTAGGTTACTGATACAACCACGGTATATAGGTTGCACATTGATCAGAGGCCTGGGAAATTAAGTATGTTACGTTGGTATTGCTTGGATGATTGACATTTTGTAAGGGGCATTTGGCTTAGTTTATACGGCCACAGATACCAGGCAAAATATGGATGCGGTTGCGTTACATTTATCATCCCTGAATAATCCCGCAGCACCAAACGTATTGCAAACTACCTCGTAAGCCCACATATGAGGATACTAATCTGGCATTATGGTAGAATATCTTCTTAGGACATCAATATGATGGGAATAAGCACAAGTGTGAGCTAATTGCTGTAATAATCTGGGCTACCAGGTGATGATTTATGCCATGGCCCTATTTTTGGCGTGAACTGTGGTTGAAGAATTTTCTCAGCATGCTTTATGCTTGAAGCACAGTATAGTGTATAGACATCTTTTGTGGAAATTTTTCCCCAGTCTAAATTTAGGCTTAAGTCTTGTATGGACTTTTAAGATGTCTGGTATGCAGTAATGGTTTTCACCTAATATTTTTGTCTATAATACGTCTAACTATCTTGAAACTTGCATATTTGAAACTCTATTTTTGTGCGTGTTGCATGTACTTACCTGCCGGTTATTAGGATTTTTGTGGTTTAGAGGCACTATTTTATTTTATGTTGTTTGTCTGATTTAAATAAAGTTATAACTTTTTATCAAAAAAATAATCACACTTTTTTGAGTCGACTTAGTTTAATTACTTATGGTTGATTTCAGGAAGATAATAGAAAGTTCATTGAACACCTTTCATATAGAATTCTGGAGGTGTGCCATATATCAATAACCAAGATTTCATTTAGAGATCATAGATCGTTCAATTATCAAAATGCAAAAAAGATCATAGTAGATCACCTATCTGGTTAAAGTAGCCAGAGTAGCCAGCAGTCCCTTGTCCCATCTCCTTTTTGGTTATTATGGCACGCTCCTACTTATGGTCCCCTGATGAGCTCTGATAACAGGAGGGGGCAAAACGCATAGGGACAAGGGACTACTGGCTACTAAAATGCAAAGGAAATGTGTTATCTTTAAGAGAGGCCTTTTAGAGATCACTTCATCTTACTTCAACTTGCTTATCTGTTCACAACAACAGGAATTTTGACCAGGGGTTCCCAAACTTTTACATGCCACTGTATGTGTATAAAAATGAAAAAGTTTATTCAGGCCTATAACTGGTAATTCAATGTAAAAAGTATTTATACGAGAGGTAATGTCAAAGTTTTAAAAGATAAGAAAACAGAATACATAACTTTTGTGCTTCAGAACAAAAGGTCTGTTGGATCAAGTGGGTTCTGAGGAGATAGAAAGCAGTTATTTGTACTAACAGATGTAAGTGGCGTGCACAATGTAATGAAAGAAGATAGAAAAGGTTTACGGTTCGTCTGTTAGTACATTGAGGAGTCACTGTACATTTACGTCATAAAATCCACAAATGAGCACTGATCAGCAATTGGTTTGTGAGAATGTACGGGATGATCTCAGTGTAAAGGCACCTGAAGAGGTGGACTGTAGTGTGATTTCTGCTTCCTGATGTTTATGCTCAGTGTAAGGGCTCGTATACACAACTTTATTTTCAGTCCAAGTTCTATCTGAGATAAAACAGATCCCACTTGTATTATTGAATGGGGCAGTGCAAATTATTTTCAGTGACCAAACGACGTGTTAAAAATGGTAACATGCACTAGTTTATTCTGTAAATCAGATGAGATGCGGTGATTCAAACCTACAGGTGTCATAAGGAGCCACAGTATAACATCCGATTTTTACAGATATATTACAATTCTGTAACATAGGAAACTATAAACGGTCTTGTAAAGGATTAATAGCTGTTATATAAAAACGGATTGTATACGGAAAAAACACGGATGACAAATGAGAAAAAATTCTCCCACTTTTCCGGATAAAACTGAAAATTTCTTCATATCGCCAGATGAATCTACCTTAAGGGACAGAAAAATAATAGTGTAGTCAAAGAGAAAGTGCATTGTGTGCAGAATTGTGCTGGGACTTGGATAATGATTATTTCGAGAAGAAATGTGTTGAGTTAAAATATCGGGCGGGACTCCTATGGACTGATGAAAAAAGTTCAGTGCGAGAATTTTCATGTCAATTGGCATATCTTTGTCTCTGCAGGTAAAGGATGATATTCTGCAAGGGATGCATGATAGATGCAGAACATGTACATTGCATGTGATTGTAAATAAGTGAAAATTTATTTCTGAGTAACATGACATGAAACTTCGTGACATGTGGAAGTGGAATGATTCTTTATTATTTTTCTTGGTATAATGTTCACAGTGCAGATATTTGTGTGATACCATGTAAAACCTGAAAAACTGGGTTAATACGAGCTAATTAACATGTTTGATTGTAGTGGAAAACTAACGATTATATATATATTTTTTTTTTTCTTTTCTGCACAATTCTGGATAATAAATGTAAAGAATGTCTGGTATAAGACTAATTGTGTGTTTATTTGTAGGAGTGAACGAAAAAAAAAAACATTGAACTAACATTGCTTTTGTACAGACAATTTGGAAGACAAGAAAATATCTAAATTTAGATGATATATTATTTCCTTCACTGTATATATACACATACATACATACAGTGGGGGAAAAAGTATTTGATGCCTTGCTGATTTTGTAAGTTTGCCCACTGACAAAAACATGTTCAGTCTATAATTTTAAGGGTAGGTTAATGTTAACATTGAAAGATAGAATATCAAACTCGTTATTTGCATTAAAGACAGCTGTCTTACATAGCCACTTTTATAAAAGACTCCAGTCAACAGACTCAATGAGTCGGACTCTAATCTCTACAACATGGCCAAGACCAAAGAGCTTGAGAAGGATGTCACAGACAAGGTCATAGACCTGCACAAAGCTGGAATGGGCTGCAAACCCATAAGTAAGATGCTGGATGAGAAGGAGACAACTGTTGGAAGAAATACAAAATGATTGTCAATTGACATCGATCTGGGGCACCATGCAAAATCTCACCTTGTGGGGTATCCTTGATCATGAGGAAGGTGAGAGATCAGCCTAAAACTAAATGGGGGGAACTTGTTAATGATCTCAAGGCAGCTGGGACCACAGTCACAAAGAAAATCATTGGTAACAAATTACGCCGTAAAGGCTTAAAACCCTGCAGTGCCCGCATGGTTCCCCGGCTCAAGAAGGCATGTGTACAAGCCTGTCTGAAGCTTGCCAATGAACACCTGGATGATTCTGTGAGTGATTGAAAGAAGGAGCTGTGGTCAGATGAGACAAAAATTGATCTCTTTGGCATTAACTCAACTCGCAGTGTTTAGAGGAAGAGAAATGCTGGCTATGACCCAAAGAAAACAGTCCCAACTGTCAAGCATGGAGGTGGAAAAATTATGTTTTGGGGTGTTTCTCTGCTAAGGACACAGGACTACTTCACTGCATCAATGGGAGATTGGATGGAGCCATGTACCATAAAATCCTGAGTGACAACCTCCTTCGTTCTGCCAGGACATTAAAAATGGGTCGTGGCTGAGTCTTCCAGCAAGACAATGACCCAAAACATACAGCCAAGACAACAAAGGAGAGGCTCAAACAGAAGCACATTAAGGTCAAGGAGTGGCATAGCCAGTCTCCAGACCTTAATCCCATAGAAAACTTAAGGATGGAGATTAAGCTCCGAGTTGCCAAGCGACAGCCTCAAAATCTCAATGATTTAAAGATGATGTGCAAAGAGGAGTGGACCAAAATTCCTCCTGACATGTGTGCAAACCTCATCATCAACTACAAAAAAAAAGTCTGACAGCAGTGCTTGCCAATATGGGTTTTGCCACCAAGTATTAAGTCTTGTTTGTCAGAGGGATCAAATTCTTTCTCACTGCAAAAGGCAAATACATTTATAGAATTTATACAATGTGATTTGTTGGATTTAATTTTTGATATTCTATCTCTCAATGTTAAAATTAACCCACCCTTAAAATTATAGACTGTTCATGTCTGAGCAAACATACAAAATCAGCTTATTACTTATTTCCTTCACTGCATGAAAGGAGAAAAAGGAGCACTCAGGTCTAACTAGTAAAATGCATATTTTATTAATAATTCAGTAAAACACAAATGTAACCAATATAACAATCAAAGTTTTGCATGATGAGATAACAGCTTGAAAACAGAGTACCAACGATTGCAACTGTAGAAGAAGAGTATATTATATAAAGTGCCAGTACAAAAGTACATGAGATGGCAAGGGAACCCCTCAAGGAGGATATTGAGTAGAATTATCTTGATAAAGCAGTGCATTTGACGCGAAACACGCGTCGGAGTCTTCTACATCTGGCCCAGAGTCCTACTATCTCTACCTGTGGTAAGTTTTGCCACTCTGTGATTACTCTTGGACTAATCCTACTCGATATCCTCCTTGAGGGGTTCCCTTGCCATCTCATGTACTATTGCACTGGCACTTTATATATTATACTCTTCCATGCACATTCGGGCAGTTGCAATAGTTGGTACCCTGTTTTCATCCTGCTGTTATCTCATTGTGCACAACTTAGATTGTTACATGTGTTTTACTGAATTATTAATAAAATATGCAATTTACTAGTTATACCTGAGTGCTCCTTTTTCTCCTTTCATGCATGCATCTTGGAGTGGATGTTTGCTCCTTCCTTATTTGATGGGCTGCTTATAGCCCTATTCTATGACATTTAATATGTCACTGAGATTTTTGGGTATATTATTTTCCCCACTGTATATACTGTGAGATAGCGCTTACTGCATGTGTTGGGGTACACTTGCTTAGCAACGGGACTCAGTCACACAGGCACGTTTTTCTCACAAAAAAAGCCCATGCGGTTTATTATGCAGTCATAAACCGGGTTATGCACAGTTCATTGTAAACTTCATAGAAAACAATAGGCACCAACCGGTGACATTAAGTTGCAACTTTAACTTAGATATTTCATACATGGCTTTAACTCACGGACACTAAACATGCTAGACCTCTCACTTGGTCCAGTTACCATGGGTGACCATACGCCGAACAGTTCATCAATGTCGATGGAACACAGCAAGCACCAACAGTCTGTTCCACTGGCAGATACTTCTCTGCATTTATGATAGCCCCCTTTCTGGGTGTTACCTTTCTGGAGCTCCTGCTCCACACACTGACCTCCTGTCAGTCCTCTCTCCTCCAGGTAAACTGCAAAACGGGGATCACCAACTTGCCTGGCAGGCACATATCAGTTAGTCCAGATCCTCAGACAGACTCTGCATACACTCCTTCCCATGTGCTCTTCAGGAATCCTACTCCCAGGACTTCCAACACAGGTCACTGCGTGTGCTGTTCAAGAAATCCGTCCCCACCTGGGACCGTCCAACACAGAAGTCTCTCAGTGCGCTTAACAGGGATCCGATCCTACTCCCAGGATATCCATACACACCAGTCTTCAGATCCATGGCCTCACAGTGCGCTATTCAGGGATCCAGTCCAAACTCAAGACCTCCCAACACACAAGCCATCCAGGATCTACACAGCCTCCATTACAAAGACCACTACCGACCATGAGACCACACCATGGCCACATTATGTAGTTGTAACCACTCCCATAGATGGGAGGTGTGTGTGGCTAGTTTGACCCATCCAGCTTTCATAACTAGCCCTGTAAGCCTCCCTTCACAATTATACAAACACTTGTGGGACTACAGGTCCCAGAACATTACTTCAGGCTTACAGCGCAGACTCCCTCTGCGACACAATGGCCATTTACAATCATGCAATTTACTATCTCATTACCACCATTATAACCACAGATACAACTCCATGCATATCCTGAGGAGCACACACAGCTGTTGTGAATTCTGCTCTTGGGTTCCCTCCAGTGGTTGTAGGTGGGAATGCAGTTGTCTCTGAGTCACAGACCTGGCCAGGTGTATCGGATGATTACAATTCTGACTGGGATATTTAAGTGGGCAGGATCCTTTAGCCCTTGCCAGTAGTCAATGTTCCTTGTGAAGTGTTGGATCACTTTCTGGCTTCTCCTGCTCGCTGCCTATTTCAGCAAAGATAAGTGTTTGGTTTTTGTTTCTGTGGCACACTGCCAGTGTGCTTGTTTCAGTTTTATTCCTGCTCTGATTGTAGGATTCACTGGAGTTGCAGATTTACGCTCCTACATCTTTTAGTAAAGATGTAGGAAGTTTTTGTATATTCTGCTGTGGATGTTTTAAAGGGTTTTTATACTGACCGCACAGAACTCTGTCCTATTCTGTCCTATCTAGCTAGAGTGGCCTCCTGTGCTAATCCTGTTTTTCTGCCTGTGTATGTTTTTTCCTCTCCGACTCACCGCCAATATTTGTGGGGGGCTGTATATCCTTTGGGGATTTTCTCTGAGGCAAGATAGTATTCCTATTTCCATCTTTAGGGGTATTTAATTCTCCGGCTGTGACGAGGTGTCTAGGTGTGTTAGGTACACTCCACGGCTACTTCTAGTTGCGGTGTTAAGTTCAGGATTGCGGTCAGTACAGTGGCCACTTTCTCCAGTGAAAGTTCTCATGCAGCTCCTAGGTCACCGGATCATAACAGTACTACTGGCCAACAATGAGTTAAATGCATCTCAGAAGAAGGGAAGGAAGCTCTTGAGCCATTTTTTTTCTCCAGTCTGTTTTGTCTTCTCCTCCCTCTTTATCTCTGGGTGCCTGAGGAGCCTGGTGCAATCATGAATGTTCAGGAATTAGTTTCTCGTGTAGACCAGCTTGCTGCTAGGGTGCAAGGTATTTCTGATTATATTGTTCAAACTCCTGCTTTAGAACCGAAGATTCCTATTCCTGATTTGCTTTCTGGTGACAGGTCTAAATTTTTGAGTTTTAAAAACAACTGTAAACTGTTTTTTGACCTGAGACCTCGATCCTCTGGTGATTCCATTCAGCAGGTAAAAATTGTAATCTCCCTGCTGCGTGGCGACCCGAAGGATTGGGCGTTTTCCCTGGAATCTGGGAATCCGGCTTTGCTTAACATTGACTCCTTTTTTCAGGCTTTAGGACTACTATATGATGAACCTAATTCTGTGGATCAAGCTGAGAAAACCTTGTTGGCCCTGTCTCAGGGTCAAGAGGCGGCAGAATTGTATTGTCAGAAATTCAGAAAATGGTCTGTGTTGACTAAATGGAATAATGATGCTTTGGCGGCAATTTTCAGAAGGGGGCTTTCTGAATCCGTTAAAGATGTTATGGTGGGGTTTCCCATGCCTTCCGGTCTGAGTGATTCTATGTCTCTGGCCATTCAGATTGACCGACGCCTGCGGGAGCGCAGAACTGTGCGCGCTGTGGCGTTATCCTCAGAGCAAATTTCTGAGCCTATGCAATGTGATAGAATTCTATCTAGAACGGAACGACAAGGTTTCAAACGTCAAAATAGGTTGTGTTATTATTGTGGCGACACTTCTCATGTCATTTTTGTCTGACCTAAGCGAACAAAGAGGATCGCCAGTTCAATTACCATCAGTACTGTACAACCTAAATTTCTGTTATCTGTGTCGTTGATCTGCTCATTGTCATCATTTTCTGTCATGGCGTTTGTGGATTCAGGCGCCGCCTTGAACTTAATGGACTTTGGGTTTGCCAGGCGTTGTGGTTTTCCCTTGCAGCCTTTGCAGAACCCTATTCCTTAAGAGGCATTGATGCTACACCCTTGGCTAAAAATAAGCCCCAGTTTTGGAGACAGGTGACTATGCGCATGGCGCCAGCCCATCAGAAAGATTGTCGATTCCTGGTTTTGCATAACTTGCATGATGCTATCGTGCTGGGTTTTCCATGGTTGCAGGTACATAATCCTGTGTTGGACTGGAAGTCCATGTCTGTGACTAGTTGGGGTTGTCAGGGGGTTCATAATGATGTTCCTTTGATGTCAATCTCCTCTTCTTCACCTTCTGAAATTCCAGAGTTTTTGTCTGATTTTCAGGATGTATTCGATGAGCCCAAGTCCAGTTTCCTTCCACCACACAGGGACTTCGATTGTGCTATTGACTTGATTCCAGGCTGTAAGCTTTCTAAGGGTCGACTTTTTAATCTATCTGTGCCTGAACATACCGCCATGCGGAGCTATATTAAGGAGTCTTTGGAGAAAGGGCATATTCGGCCATCTTCTTCACCGTTGGGAGCGGGGTTCTTTTTTGTTCCTAAAAAGATGGTTCCTTGAGACCCTGTATAGATTATCGCCTCTTGAATAAAATCACGGTCAAGTTTCAATACCCTTTACCTTTGCGTTCCGATTTGTTTGAAAGGATTAAGGGAGCTAGTTGGTTTACAAAGATTGACCTTCGGGGGGCATATAATCTTGTTCGTATTAAGCAGGGTGATGAATGAAAAACTGTTTGATACGCCCGAAGGCCATTTTGAATACCTTGTGATGCCATTCGGACTCTCTAATGCTCCATCTGTTTTTCAGTCCTTCATGCATGATATCTTCCGGACTTATCTTGATAAATTCTTGATTGTATATTTGGACGATATTTTGATTTTTTCCGATGATTGGGAGTCTCATGTGCAACAGGTCAGGATGGTATTTCAGATCCTTCGTGACAATGCCCTGTTTGTGAAAGGGTCTAAGTGTCTCTTTGGGGTGCAGAAAGTCTCTTTTTTGGGCTTCATTTTTTCTCCTTCGTCTATAGAGATGGATCCGGTTAAGGTTCAGGCCATTCATGATTGGATTCAGCCCACATCTGTGAAGAGCCTTCAGAAATTTTGGGGTTTTGCAAATTTTTATCGCCGTATCATTGCCGTTTAACCTCAACCTGAAAAGGAAGAGAAACATCCGGTTGACGCAACACAGGGGCAGAAGTAAATCAGTGTTTAAGCTCCTGAAAGGCCTCAACAGCCTCAGAGGACCAATTCGTCACATCAGCGCCTTTCTTCGTCAAATCAGTAAGGGGCTTAACCGCACTGGAAAAGTTGGCAATGAAACGGCGATAGAAATTAGCAAAGCCCAAAAATTTTTGAAGACCCTTCACAGATGTGGGTTGGATCCAGTCATGAATAGCTTGGACCTTAACAGGATCCATTTCTATAGACGCGGGAGAAAAAATAAAACCCAAAAAGAGACCTTCTGAACTCCGAATAGGCACTTAGACCCCTTCACAAATAAAGCATTATCACGAAGGATCTGGAACACCATCCTGACCTGCCTCACATGAGACTCCCAATCATCGGAAAAAATCAAAATATCATCCAAATATACGACCATGAATTTATCAAGATAATTGCGGAAAATATCATGCATGAAAGACTGGAACACAGATGGAGCATTAGAGAGCCCAAATGGCATCACAAGGTATTCAAAATGGCCTTCGGACGTATTAAACGCAGTTTTCCATTCGTCACCCCGTTTAATATGAACAAGATTATATGCCCCTCGGAGGTCAATCTTAGTAAACCAACTAGCCCCCTTAATCTGAGCAAACAAATCAGTAAGCACAGGCAAGGGGTATTGGAATTTGACCGTGATCTTATTAAGAAGACGATAATCAATACAGGGTCTCAAGGAGCCATCCTTCTTAGCAACAAAAAAGAAACCCGCTCCCAATGGTGACGAAGAGGGCCGAATATGCCCTTTCTCCAAAGATTCCTTAACATAGCTCCGCATGGCGGCATGCTCTGGCACAGACAGATTGAAAAGTCGGCCCTTAGGGAACTTACAACCAGGAATCAAGTTAATAGCACAATCACAGTCCCTATGTGGAGGAAGGGAACTGGACTTGGGCTCATCAAATACATCCTGGAAATCAGACAAAAACTCAGGGACCTCAGAAGAGGGGGAAGAGGAAATTGACATCAAAGGAACGTCACTATGTACTCCTCGACAACCCCAACTAGTCACCGACATAGTTTTCCAATCCAGCACCAGATTATGTTCCTGTAACCATGGAAATCCCAGTACAACAACATCATGCAGGTTATGCAACACCAGAAAACGGCAATCTTCCTGATGTGCAGGAGCCATGTACATAGTCATCTGTGTCCAGTACTGAGGTTTATCCTTGGCCAAGGGTGTAGCATCAATGCCCCTCAAAGGAATAGGGCTCTGCAAAGGCTGCAAGGAAAAACCACAGCGCCTGGCGAATTCTAAGTCCATTAAGTTCAGGGCAGCGCCTGAATCCACAAATGCCATGACAGAAAAGGATGACAATGAGCAAATTAGGGTCACAGATAAGAGAAATTTAGGCTGTATAGTACTAATGGTAACAGACCTAGCGACTCTCGTAGTACGCTTAGGGCAATCAGAGATAACATGAGCCGAATCACCACAGTAAAAACACAGCCTATTCTGACGTCTGAATTCCTGCCGTTCTATTCTAGTCAAAATCCTATCACATTGCATAGGTTCAGGACTTTGCTCAGAGGATACTGCCATATGGTGCACAGCTTTGCGCTCACGCAGACGCCGATCAATCTGAATGGCTAGAGACATAGATTCGCTCAAACCGGCAGGCGTAGGAAAGCCCACAATAACATCTTTAAGGGTTTCAGAAAGACCTTTTCTGAAAATAGCAGCCAGAGCCTCTTCATTCCAATTAGTGAGCACAGACCATTTTCTAAATTTCTGGCAGTATAACTCTGCCGCTTCCTGACCTTGACACAAGGCCAACAGGGTTTTTTCTGCATGATCCACAGAATTAGGTTCGTCATACAATAATCCGAGCGCTTGAAAAAATGCATCTACATTCAATAATGCCAGATCCCCTGTTTCAAGAGAAAAAGCCCAGTCTTGAGGGTCACCACGCAGCAAGGATATGATGATTTTTACTTGCTGAATGGGATCACCAGAAGAACGGGGTTTCAAAGCAAAAAACAATTTGCAGTTATGTTTAAAGTTCAAAGACTTGGATCTGTCCCCAAAAAACAAATCAGGAGTAGGAATTCTGGGCTCTAAAGCCGGAATCTGGAGAACATAGTCCTGGATACTCTATACTCTTGCAGCAAGTTGATCCACACGAGAAAACAAACCCTGAACATCCATGCCAAAGCATATATCCTGAACCATCCAGATATCAAGAGGAAAAAAAAAAGACAAACCAAAGCACAGAAAAAAAAATGGTTCAGAACTTTCTTTTCCTTCTTTTGAGATGCATTTAATTCATTTTTGGCCACTTGTACTGTTATGATATGGTGGTCTAGGAGCAACATGGAACGAGCTCTGAAGGACGTGGTTACTGTACTGACCGCAATCCCTAAGCTCAACACAACACTAGAAGTAGCCGTGTAATGCTCCTAACTCTCCCTAGGCATGTCGTCACAGCCTAAGAGCTAACTACCCCCAAAGAAAGAAGCAGGAAAACTATCTTGCCTCAGAGAAAACCCCCAAAGGATAGATTAGCCCCCCACAAATAATGACTGTGAGTGGAGAGGGAAAAGACATACACAGAATGAAACCAGGAT
The DNA here is from genome assembly GCF_032444005.1 of Ranitomeya imitator. Classification (NCBI taxonomy): domain Eukaryota; kingdom Metazoa; phylum Chordata; class Amphibia; order Anura; family Dendrobatidae; genus Ranitomeya; species Ranitomeya imitator. The sequence goes on along the minus strand of NC_091283.1, from coordinate 684,345,167 downwards.
GAGCACAGGAGGCCAGTCTAGCTAGATAGATAGGACAGGATGGAATACTGTGCGGTCAGTATAAAACACTACAATAATCCACGCAGAGTTTACAAAAAATCTCCACACCTGACTAAAGGTGTGGAGGGCAAATCTGCCTCCCAGAGCTTCCAGCAAGACAGAATAAATTCACACTGATAAGCTGGACAAACATAGAAAGCACAGAATGGATAAGTCCACAATCTATGGACAGAAATGAGCAAGCAAAAACTTAGCTTAGCTGAACTGGTCAGGATAACAGGGAACTCCAAAGAGATGTGAATCCAACCAGGAACCATTTACAAGTGGCACTGGCTGAAGAAAGAGCCAGACTAAAATAGCCGAGCAGAAGAGATGATAAGTGGAGGCAGCTGATGACAGCTAACTCCAAGGAGCAGCCATACCACTAGAAACCACAAGAGGGAGCCCAAGAGCAAAACTCACAAAAGTGCCAGTTACAACCACCGGAGGGAGCCCAATAGCGGAATTCACAACAGTTAGGTACACTCCACGGCTACTTCTAGTTGCGGTGATAAGTTCAGGATTGCGGTCAGTACAGTGGCCACTTTCTCCAGTGAAAGTTTTCATGCAGCTCCTAGGTCATCGGATCGTAACACACAGCGCCCCCTAGCTGTAACAGGGGTCACTGCATCACAATACATATACACAGTTGAAACTAAAAGTTTGGATACACGGAGCATTGCGGCTTTAAGTCTCCTCACTTTGACATGCTTAACATGTCACTCTCCGCAAGGAGAAATGATACTTCTTGGATCCCGGTCAGATGCCTCTCACTCAGCCAAACTAGATCTCCACTTTGCACTGATGAGGGGAAGTACCCCGAAACACATTGTCTGCAAATTGAGATTGTAGTTTGGCTTTTATCCTAAGTCATGTGACAAGGCTCATTAAAGGGTCGACATTGAGTGTTAGGATTGCTACTTCCAATAGGTGGCACTAGAGATCTAGTCCTCTTCCTGAAGAGACAATTTGCACACACTATATAAAAACACACACATGCATGTTTTTTTCAATATCTGGCATGAATTCAGAATAAACCTTTCTCATTTTAGAAGAACTGCCAAATGCCAGTATAATGAGAGAGAGAATGCTTTAAGGCATTTTTATTACTTACTGCAAAGTCAAAAGTTTACATACATTTCATTAGTATCTGGCACCATTGCCCTTAAACTGAATAATTTAGGTCAAGTGTTTGGGATAGCCTTCCAATGTGACCACTATTTCCCTCGTGTAACGAGCACTTCCACACCAATCATTATCAATTTGTAGAAACCATCCTTTTTTAACTTCAGCTTTTTTACAGATCATGTTATGTTTGCATCAATAATTTGTTGAAATTTCATTGAATCCCTTCTTCCCTCTACCCATGTGTTTGTTCCCTGTGCCATTGGTTGCAACACAACCCCAAAGCATGATTGATCAACCCCCATGCTTAATGGCGAAATGTGATTTTCCTGAAATTATGTGCCATTTTTTCTCCTTTGATATCTGTGGCCAAAGAGTTCTATTTTAACCTCACCAGTCCACAGGACTTAGTTCCAAAATGCATCAGGCTTTTTTAGATGTCCTTTTGCATACGTCTTACACTGAATTTTATGGTGAGGATGCAGGAGAGTTTTTTTTCCAGATGACTTTTCCATGAAGGCTATATTTGGGCAGGTGAATCTGAACAGTGGAACAATATACTACAATTCCATAATATGCTATATCATTTGGCAGATATTTTGCAGTCAAGCGGGGTTCTGATTTGCCTCTCTAGCAATCATACAAGCAGTTCTCGCTGAAATTTTGCTTGGTCTTCCAGACCTTACCTTGACCTCTATTGTTCCTGTTATTTGTCATTTTTTAATTACATTTCGAACTGAGGAAAACAGCAAATTGAAACACTTTGCTATCTTATAGCCTTCTCCTGCATTGTGGGTCTCCATCATTTTCATTTTCAGAACGCTAGACAGCTGCTAAGAAGAACCCATGGCTGCTTAATTTTCTCACAAGGTTAGGGGAGGCTGGGTTTTTATAAAGCTGGGAAATTTTTATCACCAGTTAATTCCTAGCGATGATAGTGAACAAGCCATAACTTAGACTAAGAAGGTTTCAAACCCTAATCAGTATATTAGGGTCTGAAACCTTAGTTAAAGTTATCTGAGCGCACAAATCCCCAAGGGGCTTTTGCATTGGCACATTTTCCTTTAAGCAATTTTTAAAATGCAAAAGATGAAAAAAAAAGACATTATGTATATATATATATATATATATATACAGTGGGGCAAAAAAGTATTTAGTCAGTCAGCAATAGTGCAAGTTCCACCACTTAAAAAGATGAGAGGCGTCTGTAATTTACATTATAGGTAGACCTCAACTATGGGAGACAAACTGAGAAAAAAAAATCCAGAAAATCACATTGTCTGTTTTTTTTAACATTTTATTTGCATATTATGGTGGAAAATAAGTATTTGGTCAGAAACAAAATTTCATCTCAATACTTTGTAATATATCCTTTGTTGGCAATGACAGAGGTCAAACGTTTTCTGTAAGTCTTCACAAGGTTGCCACACACTGTTGTTGGTATGTTGGCCCATTCCTCCATTCAGATCTCCTCTAGAGCAGTGATGTTTTTGGCTTTTCGCTTGGCAACACGGACTTTCAACTCCCTCCAAAGGTTTTCTATAGGGTTGAGATCTGGAGACTGGCTAGGCCACTCCAGGACCTTGAAATGCTTCTTACGAAGCCACTCCTTCATTGCCCTGGCGGTGTGCTTTGGATCATTGTCATGTTGAAAGACCCAGCCACGTTTCATCTTCAATGCCCTTGCTGATGGAAGGAGGTTTGCACTCAAAATCTCACGATACATGGCCCCATTCATTCTTTCATGTACCCGGATCAGTCGTCCTGGCCCCTTTGCAGAGAAACAGCCCCAAAGCATGATGTTTCCACCACCATGCTTTACAGTAGGTATGGTGTTTGATGGATGCAACTCAGTATTCTTTTTCCTCCAAACACGACAAGTTGTGTTTCTACCAAACAGTTCCAGTTTGGTTTCATCAGACCATAGGACATTCTCCCAAAACTCCTCTGGATCATCCAAATGCTCTCTAGCAAACTTCAGATGGGCCCGGACATGTACTGGCTTAAGCAGTGGGACACGTCTGGCACTGCAGGATCTGAGTCCATGGTGGCATAGTGTGTTACTTATGGTAGGCCTTGTTACATTGGTCCCAGCTCTCTGCAGTTCATTCACTAGGTCCCCCCGCGTGGTTCTGGGATTTTTGCTCACCGTTCTTGTGATCATTCTGACCCCATGGGGTGGGATTTTGCGTGGAGCCCCAGATCGAGGGAGATTATCAGTGGTCTTGTATGTCTTCCATTTTCTAATTATTGCTCCCACTGTTGATTTCTTCACTCCAAGAAGGTTGGCTATTGCAGATTCAGTCTTCCCAGCCTGGTGCAGGGCTACAATTTTGTTTCTGGTGTCCTTTGACAGCTCTTTGGTCTTCACCATAGTGGAGTTTGGAGTCAGACTGTTTGAGGATGTGCACAGGTGTCTTTTTATACTGATAACAAGTTTAAACAGGTGCCATTACTACAGGTAATGAGTGGAGGAAAGAGGAGACTCTTAAAGAAGAAGTTACAGGTCTGTGAGAGCCAGAAATCTTGATTGTTTGTTTCTGACCAAATACTTATTTTCCACCATAAAATGCAAAAAAAATGATAAAAAAACAGACAATGTGATTTTCTGGATTTTTTTTTCTCAGTTTGTCTCCCATAGTTGAGGTCTACCTATGATGTAAATTACAGACGCCTCTCATCTTTTTAAGTGGTGGAACTTGCACTATTGCTGACTGACTAAATACTTTTTTGCCCCACTGTATATATATATATATATATATATATATATATATATATTTATATATATATTTATATATATATATATATTGCAACCTCGGCGCCTCTGCACCCCCTTCCCAGCAGAGATGCCGATGCTCTCACAGCTGCAGCCCCGCACCTCCCTCTTCTTCCCCTGCTGACACTGTCATGGCTCCGGCAACTCCACACTCTGCCTCTCTCCACCAGCAGAGATGCCAAAATACTAACCACCGCGGTCCTGTGCCCTGTCCTCGTCCTCCTGCGGCTGCCCGAAGTCTGCGCTCTGTGCTTAGGGCAGGCACGGTCCTGGCATCTTAAAGAGACAGTGAACGCCATCCCAAAGTGTCACCAGCCAATAGTTGGGGAACAGTGGGAGGTGCCTGTGCAAAGTTGTAAGTCTATTCTTAACATTCTTCTTCGTTCTCAGGTCCCAGTGCTTGCATCCCTGTATGCCTGCCTCTCTATCAGCCATGCCCGCCAGCCTGCCTACCAGCCATGCCCATTAGTTTGCCTATTTGCTGTGCCAACCAGCTTGCCTATCAACCGTGCTCATCTGCCTTTCTAACAGCTGTGCCCGCCTGTATTGCAATTAATCTGCAATGAGATCTGTACTGCAATTAAACTGGCTCTGGATGAGTGGTGCTAGAGGGAGCTATGCCTCCGATGGCTATATACACGGACCACAAAATTCTACCATATCTGCAATCTGCTCAGTGACTTAACCCACGACTAGCCAGGTGGTCTCAGTTTTTCACCAGCTTCAACTTCATTCTCCATTTTCAACTTTTGGACAGCAGATAAAAACGTCAAGGCAGATGCCCTCCATGGATCTTTCCTGTCTTTCGACCAGGAGGAGCCCCAACACATAATTAAACCCTTCAAAATTATTACGATCGTTCAGTTGAATTTGTCCCAGCTGCCTTCCGTTAAGACTTATGTGGCCTAATCCGATAGCAAGCAGGTTCTTGTTTGGTCATTCATCTAAAGTGACTGGGCATGCCAGTCAGAGGAAACCGACCCTCCTCATCTCCCTACATTATTAGTGGCCTATCGCACATAAGGATATTGTGGATTTCATCTGTGCCTGTCCCTCTTGTGCCCAGAACAAGACCCAGAAACATCTCTCCAGCTCTCCAGTCATCTACTTCCTTTGCCTGTATCTTATGCACTCTGACAGCATATTGCAATTGACTTCATCATCTATCTCCAACTGCCAGCTGATTGTACTGTTATCTAGGTGGTTGTTGATCGATTTTCCAAGATGGCCCAGTGCATTCCACTCTCCAGTCTTCTACTTAGATTTTGAGCCTCATCGGGGACAGCGATGATAATGTGTGCAAAACTCTAAAGCGCTGCGGAATATGTTAGCGCTATATAAAAAATAAAGATTATTATTAGATTATTATTCCATCTGCCCCAGTGCTTGCAGAGAAATTCTTTCTACACATTTCCGCATTCATGGTCTTCTGTTCCATATTGTCTCGGATAGAGGCTTCTAGTTTACTTCCAGCTTCTGAAGGGTCACCTGCAAACTGCACAATGTCTCTCTGGATTTCTGTTCGGCCTAAAACCCTCAATCCAATGGTTAGGTAGGTAGGGGTTTGATTGGAGGCACAGCACGCCACTGGGCATTAAATTTAGAGAGCATTTGGATTCAGGTAATATGTGTTAATCAGGGGTTATAACCTCTTCCCTTTACGCTAACAATTTGACATACACGTTGTGGGTAATGGTGCGGTGATATGCATCTTTTGTGGATGTTTCCCACATGATTTAGCTGCTAGCAATTGAAAACTTATTATATGTACCGGTAATTTGAGCATGTGCTCTTATATGTAACATGGTGGATTATCCTACATAACTAATCTGTCACGTATAATGCGACTTAGATATTGAGGTATTAATATATATTTTACATTTCAATAAATTTAAATCGCATCAGCGAACTTCAGGAATGAATTTTTGAGGACTTGGTAGTGTTGACTTATATGTTATCCTTAATATCTTGGTTAGCATTTGCAGATTCTGCGTTGCTAAGGAGTAGAAGGGGAGGTTATAAAATCTATCTGCATATTAGGACAATTTGTATCCATATGCTATAGCTGGCCATATATATATATATATATATATATATATATATATATATATATATACACAGTATTTGTATCCGGTTAGAGGCACTTTTTTTAATCTATATGTTTTTTTATGTATCTTTAAATAAAGTTGTATCTTTAATTAAAAAAAAAACAAAGACACTTTTTTGACTTGGTATATGGTCAGTATGTTAAAAGATTTAGTGAAGTGTTGCCCACCTTTGATTTAGTAGAATGGGCTTGGGTTGTATGCTTATCACATATTTTAAACTAGCTGTTTCCAGCCAGCTAACACTCGACACGCTCATTACTATCTAATTAACGCTGCTGGTGATTAAACTAAAGTAAATAATGACAACACTCAATAGCGCTTACGCAGGTGGTAAATTAACTTAAAATGATGTTAATAACAATAATAATCATTAAAAATCTGAATAATACTAATAATACATTTTATTCACAGTGTAAAATCAAAAACAAACTGGATTCAGTAAGATGTGCATTTTTTATTCATTCCAGCATCTAAACATGTGTGAGGATGGAGCCTCGTGTGGTAATGTGCGGGGACGGAGCCTCGTGTGGTAATGTGTGGGGACGGAGCTTCGTGTGGTAATGTGCCGGGACGGAGCCTCGTGTGGTAATGTGTGGGGACGGAGCCTCGTCTGATAATTTGTGGGGATGGAGCCTCGTGTGGTAATGTGTGGGGACAGAGCCTCGTGTGCTAATGTGTGGGGACAGAGCCTCATGTGGTAATGTGTGGGGATGGAGCCTTGTGTGGTAATGTGCGGGGATGGAGCCTCATGTGGTAATGTGCGGGGACGGAGCCTCTTGTGGTAATGTGTGGGGATGGAGCCTCGTGTGGTAATGTGCGGGGACGGAGCCTCGTGTGGTAATGTGTGGGGGCAAAGCCTCGTGTGGTAATGTGTGGGAAAGGAGCCTCATGTGGTAATATGTGGGGACGGAGCCTCATGTGGTAATGTGTGGGGACGGAGTCTCGTGTGGTAATGTGTGGGGACAGAGCCTCGTGTGGTAATGTGTGGGGACGGAGCCTCGTGTGGTAATGTGTGGGGACGGAGCCTCGTGTGGTATGGCCGTGGGATGCCGCGCGTGCGCAGATGGAGATCGCGGCAGCCATTTTCTTGAAGCCGAGTTCGCATCTCGGCTTCAGGATAATGGCCGCCACGATCTCCATCTGCGCACGCATTTTCCTGAAGCTCCGGGCAGCAGAGGACTCCATATGCGCACGCGCGGCCTCAGGAAGATGGCCGCCCCCACCGATCACCAGGGAAATAGCGCCGATTGAGCTTTTTTCTTCACCTGCGCAGTGGATTCAGAAGTTGGGCATGCGCGAACCACTACGCCACCAATGGAAAGATATGCAAGATCTGGGGGAAGAAACAGCGATGTTACCACGCTCATATGACCAGACCAGCCTGATTGACAGGTGAAAACGGCGACTTTGGTAAGGTTTTTCGGCAGCATAGGTGGGGAATCAGGGTACACAAAATACACTATAGTAACGCACAGCTCAGGCCCTATTTAACAGCATTTTTATCTCATACTGAAAAAACGGGGTGACAGGTTCCCTGTAATTAATGTTGGCCAAACTACGTCTTTATGCACCAGTGCGCCAGGTGTGTTTTTTGATGAAAAAACATAGTTTGAAGAGCTGGCCAGTGACTGTAGGCAGAGATGTAACTAGCCTGACACCGCCCCCTTCTGACTTCTCCAGACACAAATGTAGGTAGGATTTTCAGTCACCTGGAGTGATGTGTGAAGAAACCATTGTTTTAAGTTTGACTAGAGAGGAGACTAATCCAGTGCCATCCCCGGCCACATCAATCTATGATTTCTATGAAAACTGGAGCATTTCAAAAGAAAAACTCACCTAAATAAAATTGTGTAATGTCTACAGTATGTGTGTGCAGTGAGATGAAAACAAATGTGATATTGGCAAAAATAATTGGAGGAATGTGAAACCTAATAATGTGCATACAAAAATTGATATACCGTAATATAAAAAGTGCTTAAGCAAGGTATTATAGGCAGAAGAGCAGCAAAGAGAAGCCATAAAGAAACACTCCCATCAAAGTTTTAATCCTCTTAATATATTGCAATCATAACATTAACATATTTTATAGCACTTTGTACTAACAATTGCTCATTTTGACCTTCTACCCAGCTGATTCTTCTCTTTTCTCTGTTCTGTGTGAACACAGGAAGTCTTTTTTGCCAGCATAAATCATTCCCCTTAAAATCCTAATCCAGGCGCTCCCTCCTCCCCCTGCCAGGGATGTTTGCAGTGACTCGAGACAAGCACAGAACATTGACCTCCGGTCTCTACCTAGCGCTTAGAAGAGTTCAGCTAGTCCATTTTTAATCATGTGATGTCATAGACCCAATGGAAAACATAAGAATTACCGTATTTTGCTGACCATCAGACGCCCCCAAATTTGGAGGAGGAAACTGGGGGAAAAAAAACAATTTTTTAATATGTCAAATGTAGTCTGTCTTATAGTTTGAAATTAGCTTACGAGGGAATGGCTACAAGGGAGCGGGGCCACAGGAGTATGGATCACTGGTGCAGGAAGCCAGCAGGGGCACGAGTGGGGCAATGCTGCGGGCCCTGGGTTGAAAGGAGAACATGTCCTAGCGGCGGGTTTCATGAAAACATTGGCAGGACATGCGGTGGAGTAGAGTCCCTGCTCTATAAATTGCTCTCCCGGCGATATGCTTCAGGAAAGTGGCTGTGTACATGCAAATTTAGATCTCAGCTCATCATTGATTGACTATTATTTATAAAAAGCTACTAGATGGTGGCCCGATTCTAACGCATTGGGTATTCTAGAATATGTATAGTAGTATATAGCACAGGCCACGCAGTATATAACACAGCCCACGCAGTATATAACACAGCCCATGTAGTATATAACACAGCCACTTAGTATATAGCACAGCCACGTAGTATATTGTCCAGCCACGTAGTATATGGCACAGCCACATAGTATATTGCCCAGCCACGTAGTATATTGCACAACCATGTAGTATATAGCACAGGTCACACAGTATATAACACAGGCCATGCAGTATATAACACAGGCCATGCAGTATATAACACAGGCCATGCAGTATATAACACAGCCCACGTAATATATAACAGCCACATAGTATATAGCACAGCCACGTAGTATATTGCCCAGCCACATAGTATATTGCACAGCCACGTAGTATATTGCACAGCCCACGTAGTATATAGCACAGGCCATGCAGTATATAACACAGCCCATGAAGTATATAACACAGCCCACGCAGTATACAACACAGCCCACACAGTATATAACAAAGCCCATGCAGTATATAACACAGTCCACATAGTATATTGCACAGCCACATAGTATATAGTACAGCGACATAGTATATAACACAGCCCATGCAGTATATAACACAGCCCACGTAGTATATTGCCCAGCCACGTAGTACATAGCACAGCAACGTAGTACATAGCACAGCCCACGCAGTATATAACGCAGCCCACGTAATATATAACAGCCCACATAGTATATAGCAATGTGGGCACCATATCCCTGTTAAAAAAAGAATTAAAATAAAAACTAGTTATATACTCACCTTCCGGCGTCCGCGGCAGCCTTTAGCGACGCTCCGGTCCCAGTAATGCATTGCGGCAATAACACGTGATGATGTAGCGGTCTCGTGAGACCGCTTCGTCATCTCTGGCCATTGCCGCAATGGATTCTTGGGACCGGAGCGTCGCGAGGAGTGGGAAAGGTGCCGGAAGGTGAGAATACAATGATTTTTTATTTATTTTTCATTATTTTTAACATTAGATCTTTTTACTATTGATGCTGCATAGGCAGCATCAATAGTAAAAAGTTGGTCACACAGGGTTAATAACAGCGTTAACAGACTGCGTTACACTGCGTTATGCCGCGGTGTAACGCAGTCCGTTTAACGGACTGCTAAACCGCTATGGGGCACTGACTGGAGGGCAGCAGGGAGGGGGCAGTGACTGGGGGGGGAGTAGGGAAGGGCGAATTCGCGGCCGGACTGTGACCGTCGCTGATTAGTCGCGGCCGGCCTCGACCAATCTGCGACTCGGGATTAAAGTGACAGACAGACAAACAGACGGAAGTGACCCTTAGACGATTATATAGATGTACACGAGGTACTCATTGAAGCCAGGATCAGCATCAAGGTTGTAATCATTACATGGTGATGTATCGGCCAGAAAAGCTCTTTGTCAAGTCAAAATTAAAAGAAAAAACAATACCAGATTTGGGTTCTTGTAATATGACTTAAGACGGTCATTTGTGGCAGAAATATTGACATGCCACGTTTATAACTTTTCAATGATGATGCAATAAGGAAGATTTGAAAATATCTGGTGCCCTGGCAATGCCTTTTCTGCATCTAAGTTAAGCATATGGTTAGACAGTCGCTTCCAAGAAACATGGAGTTGTAGGAATCGTTCCCAGACTGGGGGCAGAGGTTAGTGGAGTGATAAGAGAGGGGCTTCATTGGTCAGCTGGTGGGGCTTAGGCATATGGTGGACCAGTTGCCCCAGAGGTACAGGTACAGATCTAATCAGGTATTACAATATGATTGTCTTGTTATGGTGTGTTTAGCAGTCCAATATGTATGTGAAATGGGTATGTGCTGTCTAATGTGTAAGGCAGAGTTCACAGTCTGCTCAGTAGTTCTGTTTGCCTATTCTGCTTTATAAGACAAATGGAATTCACGCCTAAAACTAATCAATTCCAGAATTAATGTAGATGGAAGCAAGGAGGCCACACTGATCATTATGGGGTCTATGTAGGTGCTATTCTGAGTTTGTTTTTAGAACAAAATAAGTTGTGAATATGGCACTTTTTCTTCCATTCTAACACTAGCACCAAATGGAATCTAGACAGACTTCAGAAATGGGACCGTTTTGGTTTCCTCTACATCACTTTTACAACAACTCTGTTTGAGGAATGTCTTTCATGATTCTGCTTCTTAAACAGACTAGGCAAATGGAACCCCAAAATGGAAAAGTGAAACACAAAGTGGTCTGCTGTGCATGTCTCAAATGTAAAGTGTGCATATACACTGTGTGCAGAATTATTAGGCAAGTTATATTTTTAAAAAAGAGAAAGAGAATATCTGCGCTGGAAAAAACAAACACTAGAGGACCATAAAAACTAATAAATACATACGTAGATCTCACAAAAAAGAAGACTAAAACCGTGTTAGGATAAGAATAAAACTAAAACTAAAAACAACACCATATACAACTGGGAGAACAACCTACTACCGCCAAATGTATAAAAAATAAATAATAAACACTATAGTGTCACTACCTGCCAGAGTCGTCCAGGGAGGATAAGGATAGATGCAGTATAGTAGGTTGAAGTATTCCAGTGTGGTGTAGAGAAAAGTCCGTGCCAAATGGCCACTATGCAGGAAGCGGTGGAGCGGCTCGTTCCGATATCCTTAGATACTAGCAATACCCGGAGGAGGCCAGGTGAAAAGAGTATCGCAAATAGTCCGGTACGGATCAAGGTGGTAGACACTGCCCCGGCCGGTGGCAGCGCTAGCCAGCATTCAATGTGGCGTGTCCACGCTACTATACAGAGCCGTTAGGTGTGCTGCAGGCGCAGGACCTAATGTGACGTCACAATCACGTGAAGAATCACGTGATGGGCTACAGGGAGAGCTTAGGACCAATTCCAACACTATTTGCGATACTCTTTTCACCTGGCCTCCTCCGGGTATTGCTAGTATCTAAGGATATCGGAACGAGCCGCTCCACCGCTTCCTGCATAGTGGCCATTTGGCACGGACTTTTCTCTACACCACACTGGAATACTTCAACCTACTATACTGCATCTATCCTTATCCTCCCTGGACGACTCTGGCAGGTAGTGACACTATAGTGTTTATTATTTATTTTTTATACATTTGGCGGTAGTAGGTTGTTCTCCCAGTTGTATATGGTGTTGTTTTTAGTTTTAGTTTTATTCTTATCCTAACACGGTTTTAGTCTTCTTTTTTGTGAGATCTACGTATGTATTTATTAGTTTTTATGGTCCTCTAGTGTTTGTTTTTTCCAGCGCAGATATTCTCTTTCTCTTTTTTAGATTTATCTATGTTTTTGCGGGTGGGTGGTTCCGCTACTATATCTGCTGCAGGTTTTTTTCCGAGTGTGAGCGCTACAGGTGCCCTTTTTGTTTTAAGTTATATTTTTAGAGGATTATTTTTATTATTGATCAACAACTATGTTCTCAATCAACCCAAAAGACTAAAATATCAAAGCTTAATATTTTTGGAAGTTCGAGTGTTTTTTTTTTTTTTTTTAGATTTGGCTATCTTAGGAGGATACCTGTTTCTGCAGGTAACTACTACTGTGCAGAATTATTAGGCAACTTAATAAAAAACAAATCTATTCCCATCTCACTTGTTTATTTTCACCAGGTAAACCAATATCACTGCACAACATTTATAACTAAGCATTTTCTGACATGCAAAAACAAAATCCCAAAAAATTAGCGACCAATATAGCCACCTTTCTTTATGATGACACTCAACAGCCTTGAATCCATAGATTTTGTCAGTTGCTTGATCTGTTTACGATCAACATTGCGTGCAGCAGCCACCACAGCCTCCCAGACACTGTTCCAAGAGGTGTACCATTATCCCACCCTGTAGATCTTACATTTTATGAAGGACCACAGGTTCTCTATAGGGTTCAGATCAGGTGAACAAGGGGACCATCTAATTATTTTTCTTCTTTGAGATCTTTACTGGCCAGCCACGCTGTGGGGTAGTTGGAGGCATGTGATGGAGCATTGTACTGCATGAAAATCATGTTTTACTTGAACGATACCGACTTCTTCCTGTACCACTGCTTGAAGAAGTTGTCTTCCAGAAACTGGCAGTAGGTCTGGGAGTTGAGCTTCACTCCATCTTCAACCCGAAAAGGTCCCACAAGTTCATCTTTGAAGATACCAGCCCATACCAGTACCCCACCACCACCTTGCTGGCGTCTGAATCGGAGTGGAGCTCTCTGCCCTTTACTCATCCAGCCTCTGGCCCATCCATCTGGCCCATCAAGAGTCACACTCATTTCATCAGGCCATAAAACCTTTGAAGTCTTGATGTTTTATCTTATGTTTCTTGTTCAAAGGTGGTCGTTTTTCAGCCTTCCTTACCTTGGCCATATCCCTGAGTATTGTACACCATGTGCTTTTTGTTACTTCAGTAACGTTGCAGCTCTGAAATACGGCAAAACTGGTGGCCAATGGCATCTTGGCAGCTTTATGCTTGATTTTCCTCAATTCATGGGCAGTTATTTTGTGCCTTTTTTGCCCAACACGCTTCTTGCGACCCTGTTAGGTATTTGCCAAGAAACGCTTGATTATTCGGTGGTCACGCTTCAAAAGTTTGGCAATTTCAACACTGCTGCATCACTCTGTAGGACATCTCACAATTTTGGACTTTTCAGAGCCCGTCAAATCTCTCCTGACCCATTTTGCCAAAGGAAAGGAACTTGCCTAATAATTAGGCACACCTTATATAGGATTTTGATGTCATTAGACAACACCCCTCCTCATTCAAGAGATGCACATCACCTGATTTACTTAATTGGTATCACAACTAATCTCACATAACTATACACGAGAAGAATAAAAGATCCCGAATAACATTTAAAACCAATATTTATTAACAAATGTTAAAAATAACATGATTAAAAAGCAAAGAATTCTGTAGGGGACACCTAAGTACATGGAAAAAAAAAAAATTATATATATATATATATACATATATATATATATATATATATATATATATATACACGCTCAATACGATATATAATAGTTGGCACTAGAGATTAATTCTACTGTATTGGGAAAATGCCCACAAACACATAAGTCAATATGGAAATAATTCCAAAAGGTAGCATCCTCAATAAGGCAGTTTTGCATCAAATGGTCACATAATATGGCCGACATTCAATACTCTGACAACAATACAATGACCTTTAAGAGGTAATATTATGCGGCACAGTGGCCTCTCTTTACTTTGGCAAATTGCTGATCAGTAAACCTGTGATCCAAAAGAACCACCTCTAGTGGACAAGTGTGGGAACATGATATATAATACAGTAAGCGAGTATATTACCTTGTGCTCGTGGTGTCCCTTCACCCCGATGCGCGTTTCGCTTCCTGCTTCTTCTGGGGGCTTGCCGAGGTGAGAGGCAACCGTGTTTATATATGAGTGGTGATTACTGAGCATACCGGTAATTGTGGCGCATTGCATGTGACTCCGCCCCCTCTCTCTGACACACTTCCTGCCGATACTCAATGACATGCAAGCCAAAGCTATGCATGTCAGTGTCAGAGCATCACAGGAAGCAACCGGGGGCAGGATCACAGCGCATGCGCACTCACTGGATGGCCATGTGCGCGTTACAGCTTAATATTAATAAATGTATGTGTGCCTCAATCATAAAGGTGCACCGTGCTTGAATAATGAATAAAAGCTAAATAAGTGATTACCCATCGTGTATCTTTATTGTATACAAAGAAAGAGTGCCAATACCTCATCATCACTTGGTGCAATATATACAGTATTTGCTCATATTAAATTAGCTAAAAAGTGAAGGTGCATAGTGCTATATTAACACAACAAACACACACCTACCCCCAATTCACCAATAAGAGGGTATAATATATATATATATATATATATATATATATATATATATATATATATTACAAAGCAAATTAAAAACATATATAAACTCAAATACAAGAATAAATAGAACTAATACAGACTATAATACCCCAATAAACATCAAGCTAAATAAGTGATTACCCATCGTGTATCTTTATTGTATACAAAGAAAAAGTGCCAATACCTCATCATCACTTGGTGCAATATATGCAGTACTTGCTCATATTAAATTAGCTAAAAAGCGAAAGTGCATACTGCCATATAACCATACAAACACACACCTACCCCCAATTCACCAATAAGAGGTATAAATATATATATATATATATATATATATATATATATATATATATATATATATATATACAGTGGGGCAAAAAAGTATTTAGTCAGTCAGCAATAGTGCAAGTTCCACCACTTAAAAAGATGAGAGGCGTCTGTAATTTACATCATAGGTAGACCTCAACTATGGGAGACAAACTGAGAAAAAAAAATCCAGAAAATCACATTGTCTGTTTTTTTAACATTTTATTTGCATATTATGGTGGAAAATAAGTATTTGGTCAGAAACAAAATTTCATCTCAATACTTTGTAATATATCCTTTGTTGGCAATGACAGAGGTCAAACGTTTTCTGTAAGTCTTCACAAGGTTGCCACACACTGTTGTTGGTATGTTGGCCCATTCCACCATGCAGATCTCCTCTAGAGCAGTGATGTTTTTGGCTTTTCGCTTGGCAACACGGACTTTCAACTCCCTCCAAAGGTTTTCTATAGGGTTGAGATCTGGAGACTGGCTAGGCCACTCCAGGACCTTGAAATGCTTCTTACGAAGCCACTCCTTCGTTGCCCTGGCGGTGTGCTTTGGATCATTGTCATGTTGAAAGACCCAGCCACGTTTAATCTTCAATGCCCTTGCTGATGGAAGGAGGTTTGCACTCAAAATCTCACGATACATGGCCCCATTCATTCTTTCATGTACCCGGATCAGTCGTCCTGGCCCCTTTGCAGAGAAACAGCCCCAAAGCATGATGTTTCCACCACCATGCTTTACAGTAGGTATGGTGTTTGATGGATGCAACTCAGTATTCTTTTTCCTCCAAACACGACAAGTTGTGTTTCTCCCAAACAGTTCCAGTTTGGTTTCATCAGACCATAGGACATTCTCCCAAAACTCCTCTGGATCATCCAAATGCTCTCTAGCAAACTTCAGACGGGCCCGGACATGTACTGGCTTAAGCAGTGGGACACGTCTGGCACTGCAGGATCTGAGTCCATGGTGGCATAGTGTGTTACTTATGGTAGGCCTTGTTACATTGGTCCCAGCTCTCTGCAGTTCATTCACTAGGTCCCTCCGCGTGGTTTTGGGATTTTTGCTCACCGTTCTTGTGATCATTCTGACCCCACGGGGTGGGATTTTGCGTGGAGCCCCAGATCGAGGGAGATTATCAGTGGTCTTGTATGTCTTCCATTTTCTAATTATTGCTCCCACAGTAGATTTCTTCACTCCAAGATGGTTGGCTATTGCAGATTCAGTCTTCCCAGCCTGGTGCAGGGCTACAATTTTGTTTCTGGTGTCCTTTGACAGCTCTTTGGTCTTCACCATAGTGGAGTTTGGAGTCAGACTGTTTGAGGGTGTGCACAGGTGTCTTTTTATACTGATAACAAGTTTAAACAGGTGCCATTACTACAAGTAATGAGTGGAGGAAAGAGGAGACTCTTAAAGAAGAAGTTACAGGTCTGTGAGAGCCAGAAATCTTGATTGTTTGTTTCTGACCAAATACTTATTTTCCACCATAAAATGCAAAAAAAATGATAAAAAAACAGACAATGTGATTTTCTGTATTTTTTTTTCTCAGTTTGTCTCCCATAGTTGAGGTCTGCCTATGATGTAAATTACAGACGCCTCTCATCTTTTTAAGTGGTGGAACTTGCACTATTACTGACTGACTAAATACTTTTTTGCCCCACTGTATATATATAATACAAAGCAAATCAAAAACATGTATAAACACAAATACAAGAATAAATAGAACTAATACAGACTATAATACCCCAATAAACATCAATATACACATAATAATATTCCCCTATACCATAGTGAATCAATTATATAGAGTATATCCTACCTACAATATAATAATATAATTTAATATAATATATACAATATGAAATATAGAATATAACAAAAACACTAGATTCCCACCCTCACGAAGATGGCACACTATATAACAAGCAAAATATTTAGAATTGAGAGTCCTCAGTGGTTGATACCTTTTAATGGCTAACTGAAAAGATGGTAACAAATTGCAAGCTATCGAGACTACACAGAATCACATATTTATGCACAACATGGCATAGAAAAAAAAAGGGGGGAAAAACATGGATAAGACAGACCATGGATAAAGGTACCGTCACACTAGACGATATCGCTAGCGATCCGTGACGTTGCAGCGTCCTCGCTAGCGATATCGTCCAGTGTGACAGGCAGCAGCGATCAGGCCCCTGCTGTGCTGTCGCTGGTCGGGGAAGAAAGTCCAGAACTTTATTTTGTCGCTGGACTCCCCGCAGACATCGCTGAATCGGTGTGTGTGACACCGATTCAGCGATGTCTTCACTGGTAACCAGGGTAAACATCGGGTAACTAAGCGCAGGGCCGCGCTTAGTAACCCGATGTTTACCCTGGTTACCATCGTAAAAAAACAAACAGTACATACTTACATTCAGCTGTCTGTCCCTTGCCGTCTATTTCCTGCACTGACTGCTGGCCGCAAAGTGAAAGTGAAAGCACAGCACAGCGGTGAGTCACCGCTGTGGCTGTGCTCTGCTTTCACTTTGCGGCCAGCAGTCAGTGCAGCAAACAGACGGCAAGGCACAGACAGCTGAATGTAAGTATGTACTGTTTGTTTTTTTACGATGGTAACCAGGTAAACATCGGGTTACTAAGCGCGGCCCTGCGCTTAGTTACCCGATGTTTACCCTGGTTACCGGGGACCTCGGGATCGTTGGTCGCTGGAGAGCGGTCTGTGTGACAGCTCTCCAGCGACCAAACAGCGACGCTGCAGCGATCCGGATCGTTGTCGGTATCGCTGCAGCGTCGCTAGGTGTGACGGTACCTTAAGACAGGTGGCATGAAGCAGAATTAGCATAAGTGATAACAGTTATGCCCATAAATATTGGGCCAGTTCTTAGATAAGGATTGTTTTATTGGGGTCTGGTTCTGTTGTGATGAGCCCTCATAGTCTGAGGGGCAAGTTCCTTAGTTGATGTAAAAAGACATAAATCCATGCGACACATTCATTCCTGCAGTGAAAGTGCCAAAGGTCGTCATCAGTTTATATTCCCAGACTCTTCTGTCTCTCTAAGATTTGAAGCTAGCTTTTAACACAAGTAATTTCATGTCCATAATGTTATGATTTGGGAGACAAAAATGTATTGCCACAGGTAGATCCATTCTTTTTCTCTTATTGTGTGGCAATGAGAAGTCATTCTTGTTCTAAGCTTTTGCCCTGTCTCCCCCACATACAGACCCCCAGTTGGACATTTAGTACAAATAATTAGATACACCACATTAGAAGTGACGCAGCTGAAAGTACCTGGTATCTTGTAGTTCTGAAGTGAATTGGGGATATTTATCTTGTCCGTGGTCATTATAAATGGACAGGTTTTACATTTTTTATGGTTGCAAGGAATGGTACCTGCAACAAAAACTAAAAGAGCCACCTTGTTAGAATACAGCATTACTGCTGCACAAGTTGGCTCTTTTAGGTTATAACGGCTGGAGCAGGTGACAGTGGCCCTTTAATATGGCACTATGCACTTTCCCTTTTTAGCTAATTTAATATGAGCAAATATATACTGCAACAAGTGATGATGGCACTTGGCATTGGTATTTTTCTTTGTATACAATAAAGATACACGATAGGTAATCACTTATTTAGCTTTTATTCATTATTCGAGCACGGTGCACCTTTATGATTGAGGCACGCATATATTTATTAATATTAAGCTATAACATGCAAATAATAAAATAGCACTTTTAAACGCAAGAAAAGTGCACAAAGAAATATTTTTGGGTTTTCATTGAAGGTACCATCTCCACGGCTCACACTTCTTCCTTTACCGGTTTTTCTTTGTATCCCCTTTCTTTTCCATGGCCATCCGGTAAGTGGGCATGTGCTGTGATCTTGCCCTCGGTCGCTTCCTGTGATGCTCTGACACTGACACGCATAGCTTTGGCTTGCATGTCATTGAGCATCGGCAAGAAGCACGTCAGAGAGGGGACAGAGTCACACGCGATGCGCCACAATTACCGGTATGCTCAGTAATCACCACTCATATATAAACACTGTTGCCGGAAGAAGCAGGAGGTGAAACGCCTGTCGGGGTGAGGGGACACCATGAGCACAAGGTAATATACTCGCTTACTGTATTATATGATATCATGTTCCCACACTTGTCCACTAGAGGTGGTTGTTTTAGATCACAGGTTTATTGATAAGCAATTTGCCAGAGTAAAGAGAGGCCACTGTGCCTCATAATATTACCTCTTCAAGGTCATTGTAGTGTTGTCAGAGTATTGAACGTCGGCCATATTATGTGACCATTCGATGCAAAACTGCCTTGTTGTGGATGCTACCTTTGGAATTACAGTCATGGCCAAAAGTATTGACACTCCTGCAATTCTGTCAGATAATACTCATTTTCTTCCTGAAAATGATTGCAAACACAAATTATTTGGTATTATTATCTTCATTTAATTTGTCTTAAAAAAAACACAAGAGAATGAAGCAAAAAGCAAAACATTTATCATTTCACACAAAACTCCAAAAATGGGCCATACAAAAGTATTGGCACCCTCAGCCTAATACTTGGTTGCACAACCTTTAGCCAAAATAACTGCGACCAACTGCTTCTGGTAACCATCAATGAGTTTCTTACAATGCTATGCTGGAATTTTAGACCATGCTTCTTTGGCAAACTGCTCCAGGTCCCTGATATTTGAAGGGTGTCTTCTCCAAACTGCCATTTTTAGATCTCTCCAAAGGTGTTCTACGGGATTCAGGTCTGGACTCATTGCTGGCCACCTTAAAAGTCTCCAGTGCTTACACTCAAACCATTTTCTAGTGCTTTTTGAAGTGTTTTTTGGGTTATTGTCCTGCTGGAAGACCCATGACCTCTGAGGGAGACCCAGCTTTCTCACACTGGGCCCTACATAATGCTGCAAAATTTGTTGGCAGTCTTCAGACTTCATAATGCCATGCACACGGTCAAGCAGCCCAGTGCCAGAGGCAGCAAAGCAACCCCAAAACATCAGGGAACCTCCGCCATGTTTGACTGTAGGGACCGTGTTCTTTTCTTTGAATGCCTCTTTTTTTCTTCTGTAAACTCTATGTTGATGCGTTTGCCCAAAAAGCTCTACTTTTGTCTCATCTGACCAGAGAACATTCTTCCAAAACGTTTTAGGCTTTTTCAGGTAAGTTTTGGCAAACTCCAGCCTGGCTTTTTTATGTCTCGGGGTAAGAAGTGGGGTCTTCCTGGGTCTCCTACCATACAGTCCCTTTTCATTCAGACGCCGACGGATAGTACGGGTTGACACTGTTGTACCCTCGGACTGCAGGGCAGCTTAAACTTGTTTGGATCTTAGTCGAGGTTCTTTATCCAACATCCGCACAATCTTGCGTTGAAATCTCTTGTCAATTTTTCTTTTCCGTCCACATCTATGGAGGTTAGCCACAGTGCCATGGGCTTTAAACTTCTTGATGACACTGCGCACGGTAGACACAGGAACATTCAGGTCTTTGGAGATGGACATGTAGCCTTGAGATTGATCATGCTTCCTCACAATTTGGTTTCTCAAGTCCTCAGACAGTTCTTTGGTCTTCTTTCGTTTTCTCCTTGCTCAATGTGGTACACACAAGGACACAGGACAGAGGCTGAGTCAACTTTAATCCATGTCAACTGGCTGCAAGCGTGATTTAGTTATTTCCAACGCCTGTTAGCAAGATATATCCTGATATATATATATATCAGGATATATATATATATATATATCCTGAGGAGGTGGTGATGGCAAACTCAGTCGAAGGGTTCAAGAGAGGCCTGGATGTCTTCCTGGAGCAGAACAATATTGTATCATACAATTATTAGGTTCTGTAGAAGGACGTAGATCTGGGGATTTATTATGATGGAATATAGGCTGAACTGGATGGACAAATGTCTTTTTTCGGCCTTACTAACTATGTTACTATGTTAGGTGCCACAGGTAAGTTACAGGTGCTGTTAAGTACACAAATTAGAGAAGCATCACATGATTTTTCGAACAGTGCCAATACTTTTGTCCACCCCCTTTTTTATGTTTGGTGTGGAATTATATCCAATTTGGCTTTAGAACAATTCTTTCGTGTTTTTTTCAATTAAGACAAATTAAATGAAGATAGTAATACCAAATAATTTGTGTATGCAATCATGTTCAGGAAGGAAATGAGTATTATCTGACAGAACTGCAGGGGTGTCAATACTTTTGGCCATGACTGTAGTTCCATATTGACTTGTTATGTGTTTGTGGGCATTTTCCCAATACAGTAGTTATTCTCTAGTACCAACTGTTATATATCTTATTGAGTGTGTGTGTGTATATATATATATATATATATATATATATATATATATTTCTATCTATTGTAGCATGGCTAAATCTTATTGAGTGTGTGTGTGTGTGTGTGTATATATATATATATATATATATATATATATATATATATATATATATATATGTCTATCTATTGTAGCATGGCTAAAGGGTCTGTAGTCGACGGGAGGTATGTGCCACATAAGTGCCTTGTTGCTGTAATGTAGCCCAGAGTATTTCTTTCTTGCACATAACCTTGTATATACCGTATATACTCGAGTATAAGCCGAGATTTTCAGCCCAAATTTTTGGGCTGAAAGTGCCCCTCTCGGCTTATACTCGAGTCAAGGTGGGTGGCAGGGTCGGCGGGTGAGGGCGCTGAGGTATACTTACCTAGTCCCAGTGATCCTGGCGCTCCCCCTGCCATCCCACGGTCTTCTGTGCTGCAGCTTCTTCCCCTCTTCAGCGGTCACGTGGGACCGCTCATTAGAGAAATGAATAGGCGGCTCCACCTCCCATAGGGGTGGAGCCGCCTATTCATTTCTCTAATCAGCGGTAACGGTGACCGCTGATAGAGAAAGAAGCTGCGGCACCGAAGACCGTGGGACAGGCAGAGGGAGCCGGACGTCGGGACCAGGTAAGTATGTCATATTTACCTGTCCCCGTTCCAGCCACCGGGCGTCGCTCCATCTTCCCGGCGCCGCTCCGTTTTCCAGGCGTCTTTGCGCTCTGACTGTTCAGGTCAGAGGGCGCGATGACGCATATAGTGTGCGCGGCGCCCTCTGCCTGATCAGTCAGCGCAGAGAGACGCCGGGACCGGACGCCGGAACGAGACGCCGGGAGCTGCAAACAAGAGAGGTGAGTATGGCTTTTTTTTTTTTTTATTGCAGCAGCGGCACAGATTTATGTGGAGCATCTATGGGGCAGTATGAACGGTGCAGAGCATATATGGGGCACAGATATGGGGGCAGTATGAACGGTGCAGAGCATATATGGGGCACAGATATGGGGGCAGTATGAACGGTGCAGAGCATATATGGGGCACAGATATGGGGGCAGTATGAACGGTGAACAGCACTATATGGGGCACAGATATGGGGGCAGTATGAACGGTGCAGAGCACTATATGGGGCACAGATATGGGGCAATATGAACGGTGCAGAGCACTATATGGGGCACAGATATGGGGGCAGTATGAACGGTGCAGAGCACTATATGGGGCACAGATATGGGGGCAATATGAACGGTGCAGAGCATACAGGGCACAGATATGGGGCAATATGAACGGTGCAGAGCACTATATGGCACAGATATGGGGAAATATGAACGGTGCAGAGCACTATATGGCAGAGCTATGGGGAAATATGAACAGTGCAGAGCACTATATGGCACAGCTATGGGGCAATAATGAACGGTGCAGAGCACTATATGGCACAGCTATGGGGAAATAATGAACGGTGCAGAGCACTATATGGCACAGCTATGGGGAAATAATGATCTATTTTTATTTTTGAAATTCACCGGTAAATGCTGCATTTCCACCCTAGGCTTATACTCGAGTCAATAGGTTTTCCCAGTTTTTTGTGGCAAAATTAGGGGGGTCGGCTTATACTCGAGTATATACGGTATATGTGTTTCAGGACCTGTGGTGATGTCAGACCACATGGCTAATCATGTGATGGGTTCTGGGTGTGGTTAGCTCTATATAAGACTGGCTAATGCTTTACACAGCAGATATGTATGGAGGTGGAACCCTCCTGAGTGTGTTAAGGCTCCAGGACTGAGCCTGAAGGACTGGACACTTGTTTTCTTGCCTGAGCCAGAGGCTATTTGTTTTCTGTTATTTTTACCAAATGGTTTATGATGCAATAAACCTTTGTGAACTTTTAAAGGAACGTGCCTCCTGAGTGTCAGCCGTCGCACCTGAGTGAGTGAAATCCCTACAATTGGTGGAGAATGCGGGCAGCGTTCCCAGCGGAGACGTAAGTCTATTTTTGAATGTCCTGGGTCAAGTCTGTTGCAAGCCAGCAAGCATTGCCGGAGAAAATGGAGGACCTGCTGAAACACTTGGTCCAGATGCAGTCACAGCAGGTGCAAAGGCAGCAAGAGACCAACAGGCTGTTGATGCAGCAGATACAACAGAGCCAGCAGCAGATACAACAGAGCCAGCAAGAGCAACGGCAGAGCCAGCAGGAGCATCAGCAGCAGATGCAGCTTCTGGCAACCGCCATCCAGGGCAAGGCGAGCGCCCCAACCCCAGGTGTGGCTGATGACACCCACGTCCGGAAGACGCGCATTGCAGAAAATGACTCCCGGGGATGATGTTGAGGCCTTCCTGATGGTGTTTGAGAGGGTCGCTGAGAGGGAAAAACTTCCGCCAGAGCATATGGGCAGAGGTACTGGCGCCATACCTGACGGGAGAACCCCAGAAGGCGTACTATGATTTGACCTTGCAGGATGCCAAAGAGTATCACAAATTGAAAGTTGAGATTCTCGCACGTTTGGGGGTGACACTGACTGTCAGGGCACAGCGAGTTCACTGCTGGGCCTATCACCGGGACAAACCGCTTCGCTCTCAAATGTTTGACCTGTTGCACCTGGTCCAGAAATGGCTGCAGCCAGAGTCGTGTACACCTGCACAGATGGTGGAACGAGTGATGATGGATCGGTTTGTGCATTCCCTCCCGAGGTCCATACAGACTTGGGTTGCCCAGGGTGATCCCCAGAATGCCGATGAGCTGATCGGACTGGTTGAGAGATACCAAGGGTTGGAAGGCTCCTTCGGGAGGCAACCCATGCCGTACTGGGGGTCCCAGAAGGGAGCCGAGTCCCAAAAAGGGGTGGAACGTCCAAGGTCACAAAGGGCGGGGGAGGTGGTGCCCAAGGTCCCTACGGGTGATGTTATTTGTTGGAGGTGCCACAGGCCAGGACATATAGCTGCCCATTGTTCCCAGACCACTGAGCACATGGACTGCAGCATGGGACGCCGTTGTTCATACTATGCATATCCAGCCTGCGGTGTGAATTCTCTGCCAAACGAGGGACCTCAAGCGTGTCCCGTAAAGGTGAACGGTAGTGCAGTAACGGCACTGTTAGACTCAGGGAGCCTAGTTACCCTGGTGAGGGCCACTTTTCCTCTCCACCTGCTCCCGGGAAAGAAGGTCGGAGTGCGGTGCATACATGGTGATGCAAAGGACTACCCTATGGCCAGGGTGGACATTGAAACGGCATGTGGCACTGAGTCCCACATAGTCGGCGTCGTGCAGGACTTGTTGCACCCTATAATTATTGGCCGGGATTTCTGTTTGTTTTGGGATTTGTGGGGAAAAGGTTCTGAGCTCCCTAGCAAGAGTAGGGAACCAATGAACCCTGGAAGGGTGTCGCCACACCCAGAGTCAGACAGGTTTCCTTTTTGTGTTCTGGTTGGGGATGAGGAGGAAGTGTCCCCTGCATCTGACATTCTGGAGTTAGAGGTGACCGGTGAAAATGTTGTGACTGCCCAACATAGGGACCCCACTCTGAGGGAAGCCTTTAATAATGTCACAGTTATTGATGGGATGGTACAGGAGCCGGGGGCGGACACAAGATTTCCCCATTTTCTAATGAGTGGGGAGTTGTTGTACCGGGTCACGAAAATAAGGGAGGAGTTGGTAGAGCAGTTGGAAGTGCCGGGTCCATATAGACGGAAGGTGTTGGATATGGCCCATTCACACATCTTGGGTGGACACCTAGGGGTGGAAAAAACGCAGGAACGGGTTGTACAGAGGTTCTATTGGCCTGGGTGTCACCGGGAAATAGTGAACTATTGCAGGTCCTGCCCTACATGTCAGCTAACTGCTCCCACTCCTCATTTCCGGAACCCCCTTGTGCCACGGCCCATTATTGAGGTGCCATTCGAGAGAATTGCCATGGACTTGGTCGGTCCCTTAGTTAAATCAGCCCGGGGCCATCAGTATATATTAGTCATCCTGGACTATGCCACACGCTATCCTGAGGCAATTCCCTTGAGAAATTCTTCTTCAAAGAGTATAGCTCGCGAGTTGGTGCATGTCTTTTCCCGGGCAGGTCTGCCGAAGGAGATCCTGACTGACCAGGGGACACCTTTCATGAGCAAGGTGATGAGGGAATTATGCAAAGCCTTGAAAATCTCCCAGTTGAGGACCTCAGTGTACCATCCCCAGTCAGATGGCATTGTTGAGAGGATTAACAAGACACTGAAGAGCATGCTGAGAAAAGCTATAGAGAAAGACAGTAGAGACTGGGATTGTCTCTTACCCTATCTGATGTTTTCCATTCGTAAAGTTCCACAGGCCTCTACAGGGTTCTCACCGTTTGAGCTTCTATATGGCCGACATCCGCGAGGACTCCTGGATATAGCCAAGGAAACCTGGGAAGCCGAAGTCACGCCCCACAGAAGAGTCATTGAGCATGTGGCCCTGATGCAGCAGAGGATTGCAAAGGTGATGCCTATCGTGAAAGAACTCCTCCTCCAGGCACAAGAAGCTCAGGCCAGAGTCTACAATCGGTCTGCAAGAGTGAGGCACTTCAATCCGGGAGACCGAGTTCTTGTGTTAGTTCCGACGGTGGAAAGCAAGTTCTTGGCCAAATGGCAAGGGCCGTATGAGGTTGTCGAGAAACTTGGTGAAATGAATTATAAAATTCACCAACCAGGAAGACGGAAACCATTCCAAGTATACCATGTCAACCTCATCAAGCCGTGGCAAGATAGAGAGCTGACGGTAACTCCATCGTTGTTAAGCAACCCAGAAGGTAAGGTTGGAGCGGTTACTATAGCGGAGACGCTATCGAAGACCCAGAAACAGCAATGCCGGGAGTTACTCCAGAAAAACAGGGACCTGTTTTCTGAGTTGCCTGGGTACACGAAGGTCATAGAGCATGAGGTCCTGACAGAGCCACATGTGCACGTGAACGTGAAGCCCTATAGAATTCCTGAGGCCCGTCGAGAAGTAGTCTCCAAGGAAGTGGAGCGTATGTTGAAGCTTGGAGTCATTGAGGAATCCAAGAGCGGTTGGTCGAGCCCAATTGTCCTGGTCCTAAAACCTGATGGGGAGTGGAGATTTTGCAACGACTATAGGAAGTTGAAGGAGGTCTCCAAGTTCGACGCATATCCCATGCCCCGCGTTGATGAGCTCATCGAAAGGCTTGGGCCTGCCAGGTACATAACCACCTTGGATTTGACGAAGGGGTATTGGCAGATCCCCATGGCACAGAAAGCCAAGGAGAAGACGGCGTTTTCTACACCAGATGGATGCTTCCAGTATGTCTGGATGCCATTTGGCCTACAGGGAGCTCTGGCCACCTTCCAAAGGGCTATGGATAGAATCCTTGCACCCCACAAGGCATACGCTGCTGCGTACCTAGATGATATCGTCATCTTTAGCCCGGACTGGGAGAGTCATCTGGAGAAAATCCAAGCGGTGTTTGATGCTATAAGAGAGGCCGAATTTACAATAAACCTGAAGAAGTGTGCCTTGGGTAAAGAAGAAGCTAAGTACCTTGGATACATAGTGGGTCATGGAGAAATAAAACCCCAAATCAGTAAAGTGGAGGCAATTCAAACATGGCCAAAACCAGTTTCCAAGAAGCAAGTTAAAGCCTTCCTGGGAATCGTGGTAATTTACAGGAGGTTCATCCCAAACTTCGCCACGATGGCTGCACCTCTGACTGACCTGCTAAAAGGGACAAAATCAGTAATGGTTAAGTGGTCCGAAGAAACAGAGTCAGCCTTCCAAGAAATGAAAGAGGCTTTATGTAAGCAACCCGTTCTGATGGCCCCAAACTTCAAGGAAGAGTTTATTCTTCAGACAGATGCCTCAGATGTTGGGGTGGGAGCAGTCCTTTCCCAAGAACTACTTGGGGAGGAGCATTCTGTTCTCTATCTGAGTAGGAAGCTGTCCTCGTCTGAAAAGAATTAATCAGTCGTTGAGAAGGAGTGCTTGGCCATAAAATGGGCAGTGGACACATTACGGTACTATCTGCTGGGACGTAAATTTAGACTGATATCCGACCATGCCCCACTTAGGTGGATGAGCGAAACGAAGGGTAGAAATGCTAGAGTCACCGTTGGCTCTTAGCCCTGCAGGACTTCAGTTTCCATGTGGAACATAGGGCCGGAAAGCTGCACGGTAATGCGGATGCCCTATCAAGAATTCCATGTTTAGTGGGGGAAAGTGCCAAGCCCCACGGCTTTAGGCAGAGGGGGGAGGTATGTAGCATGGCTAAAGGGTCTGTAGTTGACGGGAGGTATGTGCCACATAAGTGCCTTGTTGCTGTAATGTAGCCCGGAGTATTTCTTTCTTGCACATAACCTTGTATATATATGTGTTTCAGGACCTGTGGTGATGTCAGACCACATGGCTAATTATGTGATGGGTTCTGGGTGTGGTTAGCTCTATATAAGACTGGCTAATGCTTTACACAGCAGATATGTATGGAGGTGGAACCCTCCTGAGTGTGTTAAGGCTCCAGGACTGAGCCTGAAGGACTGGACACTTGTTTTCTTGCCTGAGCCAGAGGCTATTTGTTTTCTGTTATTTTTACCAAATGGTTTATGATGCAATAAACCTTTGTGAACTTTTAAAGGAACGTGCCTCCTGAGTGTCAGCCGTCGCACCTGAGTGAGTGAAATCCCTACACTATCTATATATTCTTGTACTTAGGTGTCCCCTGTGGAATTATTTGCTTTTTAATCATGTTTTTAACATTTATTAATAAATAGTGGTTTTAAATGTTATTCGGGATCTCTTCTCGTGTATAATTACAGTACAGACCAAAAGTTTGGACACACCTTCTCATTAAAGATTTTTCTGTATTTTCATGACTATGAAAATTGCACATTCACACTGAAGGCATCAAAACTATGAATTAACACATGTGGAATTATATACTTAACAAAAAAGTGTGAAACAACTGAAATAATGTCTTATATTCTAGGTTCTATAAAATTGGCCACGTTTTGCTTTGATGACTGTTTTGCACAATCTTGGAATTCTCTTGATGAGCTTCAAGAGGTAGTCACCGGTAATGGTTTTCACTTCACAGGTGTGCCCTGTCAGGTTTAATAAGTGAAATTTCTTGCCTTATAAATGGGGTTGGGACCATCAGTTGTGCTGTGCAGAAGGCTGGTGGATACACCACTGATAGTCCTACTGAATAGACTGTTAGAATTTGTATTATGGCAAGAAAAAAGCAGTTAAGTAAAGAAAAACGAGTGGCCATCACTACTTTAAGAAAAGAAGGTCAGTCAGTCAAAAAAATTGTGAAAACTTTGAAAGTGTCCCCAAGTGCAGTGGCAAAAACCATCACGCGCTACAAAGAAACTGGCTCACATGAGGACCGCCCCAGGAAAGGAAGACCAAGAGTCACCTCTGCTTCTGAGGATAGGTTTATCCGAGTCACCAGCCTCATAAATCACAGATAAACAGCAGCTCAGATTAGAGACCAGGTCAATGCCACACAGAGTTCTAGCAGCAGACACATCTCTACTACAACTGTTAAGAGGAGACTTTGTACAGCAGGCCTTCATGGTAAAATAGCTGCTAGGAAACCACTGCTAAGGACAGGCAACAAGCAGAAGAGACTTGTTTGGGCTAAAGAACACAAGAAATGGACATTAGACCAGTGGAAATCTGTGCTTTGGTCTGATGAGACCAAATTTGAGATTTTTGGTTCCAACCACCGTGTCTTTGTGCGATGCAGAAAAGGTGAACGGATGGACTCTACATGTCTGCTTCCCACCGTGAAGCATGGAGGAGGAGGTGTGATGGTGTGGGGGTGCTTTGCTGGTGACACTGTTGGGGATTTATTAAAAATTTAAGGCATACTGAACCAGCATGGCTACCACAGCATCTTGCAGCGGCATGCTATTCCATCCGGTTTGCGTTTAGTTGGACCATCATTTATTTTTCAACAGGACAATGACCCCAAACACACCTCCAGGCTGTGTAAGGGCTATTTAACCAAGAAGGAGAGTGATGGGACCTCCACAGTCACCAGACCTGAACCCAATCGAGATGGTTTGGGGTGAGCTGGACCGCAGAGTGAAGTCAAAAGGGCCAACAAGTGCTAAGCATCTCTGGGAACTCCTTCAAGATTGTTGGAAGACCATTCCCCATGACTACCTCTTGAAGCTCATCAAGAGAATGCCAAGAGTGTGCAAAGCAGTCATCAAAGCAAAAGGTGGCTACTTTGAAGAACCTAGAATATAAGACATAATTTCATTTGTTTCACACTATTTTGTTAAGTATATAATTCCACATGTGTCAATTCATAGTTTTGATGCCTTCAGTGTGAATTTACAATTTTCATAGTCATGAAAATACAGAAAAATCTTTAAATGAGAAGGTGTGTCCAAACTTTTGGTCTGTACTGTATGTGAGATTAGTTCTGATATTGCTGTTAAGTGCCCTAGGATTATATGAGACATATGTTGAATTAATTACTTAATTGGTAGTTGGCTCTCAAGCCTGAACAGCTTGGAGTAGGACAACATGTATAAAAAGTATCATGTGATCAAAATATAACTTGACTAATAATTCTGCACACAGTGTAGTATTTGATTCTAATATATGAGTGGTATGTGTTGTAGTGAAACTGTGTCCACACAGTGCAGGGATGAGGCAGTGACCCAGGAAAAGTTCAAAGTAAAGTCTATTTTAATTAAAAGCGTACTGACCAACAAAGGAAGTAAATCAGATCCTCCGGATCGCAGCCAAAAAAATGCAGTCCGTGACTTGTTGCCCTGGGCAACTGCATCAACATGAACAATGAGGGTGTCAGGCCTTTAGGCTCCCATTGGCTCTGTGTTGCATCACACCATTGAGCTCTGAATAGCCTACTGTTCTGCCTGCATGCAAGACCAAAACTGACACACCCAAAACCTTCCTGCAGGGTTTTTTTACTCTCAAATTGGAATCTGTGAACATAGGCAAGACGTGGCCTGGAGGAAACGGACCGGCCCCACTTCCTTCCTGCAGTCGATTTAAAAAATAAAAGCCCATACTGGCTTTTCTTGAACAATGCCTAGGCCAAATAGCTTGACCAGGTCCATGCTTACTTCTATTTTGCCCTGTGACTCACAGGCATCCTGCTGTGAACACAAGGCACTCCAGCGGGTCTAATAGGACTCCATCCGCATCCTGGGGGATACATATCGACCCTTGCATATGAACCCCCTCCCTGTCTCAGATATCCTCCCTCTGTTCAAACTTGTGGGGTTGAACGCTTGTCTCCATACAGTGCAAGGGCATCCGAATTTCCCTGCAATTTCCCAGCCCGATGTTCAACGATGAAATTAAAATTCTTCAGGGAAAGAAACCATCTAGTGACCCAAGCATCCCTCTCCTTGGCATTCCTCATTCATACCAAGGGTGAATGATCTGTCCCCAAGCGAAACGGTCGACTGAGCAAATAATAGCGTAGGAACTCCAAGGCCCACTTAATGGCCAGGCACTCCTTCTCCACTACGCTATAATTTTTCTCTGCCGGGGTGAGTTTCCTACATAAGTAGGTGACCAGATGCTCCTCCCTGTTCACATTATGCGATAGGACCGCTCCTAGTCCTACATTTCAGGCATCCGTCTGTACAATGAAGCGTTTCTGGAAGTTGGGACTAATGAGGATGGGCTGTTCCCACAGCGCCACCTTCATGGATTGGTACGCTTTCTCGACTTGGGGGTTCCACTAAACTATGACTGACGTTTTGCTCTTGAGATCAGTTAGGGGTGTTGTTCCCCCTGAAAAATTAGGTCTAAACCTCCGGTGATACCCGATGATTCTTAGAAACACTCTAACCTGTTTGGTGGTAACCGGCCGGGGCCAGAACTGAATTGCCTCGATATTATTTATTTGGGGTTTGATAACCTCACGGCTGATCATATATCCCAAGTATGTGGTATGTGTTGTAGTGCAGCTGTGTCCACACAGTGCAGGGATGAGGCAGTGACCCAGGAAAAGTTCAAAGTAAAAACTCTTTTAATAAACAGCATACTCTCCAACAAATGAAGTAAATCAGATCCTCCGGATCGCAGCCAAGAAACAAATGCAGTCCGTGACTTGTTGCCGTGGGTGACTGCATCGCCATGAACAATGAGAGTATCAGGCCGTTTGGCTTCCATTGGCTCTGTGTTGCTTCACACGATTGAGCTCTGCTGAGCCTACTGATCTGTCTGCATGCAAGACCAAAACTGACACACCTAAAACATTCCTGCAGGGTTTTTTCTCTCAAACTGCAATCTGTGGCAAAAGGCCACTTGCAAGGCCTGGCCTGGAGGAAAGGGACTGGCCCCACTTCCTTCTTCCAGTCCATTTAAAAAATAAAAGCCCATACTGGCTTTTCCTGAACAATGCCTAGGCCAAATAGCTTGTCCAGGTCCATGCTTACTTTTATTTTGCCCTGTGACTGACAGGCGTCCTGCTATGACCACATGGCATTCCAGCAAGTCTAATAGGACTCTGTTTGCTTCCTGGGGAATACATATCAACCCTCACATATGATCCCCTCCCTGCCTCAAAGTGTACTGGATGCAAGCTCTATATGAACATGTTGTGTGTACTGTATGTGTCCGATAAGTGAACCTTGGGGTTAAATGGGTCTAATATGTGGATGGTGCACTGCATACTTGTAACATGTGAGCAATGTGTAATGTATGTGTTCAACATGAGAGCTGTGTGAGCTCTATGTGTCCAATATGTGAGCCACATGTGTTGTATCTGTCTAATGTGTGCTGTATACATCTAATATGTGAGTGGTGTATGTTCTGTATATGTCTAGTATGCAGGGCCGGTTTTAGTCAAAGTGGGGCCTCTGATGCAGCGGTAGCACCGTACGCAGTGAAACGGCAGTGACCCAAGCAAGTTCAAACAAAACAACTTTATTGAGCTACTTCACACAGTCTATTAGAAATACCCAATATATGGCTTCTTCATCCAGACCAATTGAAATGCATAGTACACGGCATCTTCATACAGTCCATTAGAAATACACAATACAAGGCTTTAGCTTGCAGTCAATAAACGGGTCGGACTTCCCTCTGTCCAGTTTTCCTGGGCGACAGCACGCCACTACCAAGTCTCTTTACTCATGCCATGCACCAAACGCTATCCTCCGGATTGCAGCCTGGTAAACAAGACAGCCCAAGACGCAGGGTGTCAGTCTCTTTGATTCCTTTTGCTCCACACAGAAAGAGCTCTGCAGACAATTACTCTGTCTGCTTCCAAGACCAACAATGACACACCTCCCCCTCTACTACAGGGCTCTTAATCAGTCACTGCTTCACTATTCTAATTACAGCTACACCAGTGACTGCAATACTCCGTGTGCATTCTGGAGAGCACAAACAGCGCCCCCTAGCTGTAACAGGGGTCACTAGGCAAAAGTTTGAAATGAGACCCTAAATGCTCACATAATGCATCTTGAAACTCAAACA
This sequence comes from Ranitomeya imitator, assembly GCF_032444005.1. Classification (NCBI taxonomy): domain Eukaryota; kingdom Metazoa; phylum Chordata; class Amphibia; order Anura; family Dendrobatidae; genus Ranitomeya; species Ranitomeya imitator. Next base: position 684,312,361 of record NC_091283.1, on the reverse strand, counting down.
TTTTGTTGTATTTACATGAGTTCAGGCAGTTCAATGAGTGTGATCGACAATATTGAAGTCGTTTGGCTCTTGCTTCCTGGCCGTTTTGCACCGGCTAATGATGGGGACAGAACGATCACTAGTAGATCAATCTCCCCATACAGTATCTATAATATAACGCTGGGAGCGTCACTCTGTCCGAAGCCTCTATAGACTGCGCAAACGCAAGCGCCGGCGCAGTCTGGGCCTCACAGAGCGACGCTCCCGGGAGATCGCGGTATGCGTAAGCACTGAACGCATACCGCGATCTCCACCGGAGAGTCAGGGACCGCCAGGAGGGAGGGTAAGTATACTCACCTTTCCCGGTTCCAGCGCTGCTTGCGGCTCCGTCTCCCGGCTCCTCTGCTCCCGGCTCCGGAGGGCGCGGACTGCGCAGGCGCCGATTCCTGCTGCCGGAATCGGCGCCTGCGCAGTCCGCGCTTTCCGGCGCCATTTTCTTGAAGACAAACTCCGGCTCCACTGCAGGTGTGTCTTCAAGAAAATGGCGCCGGAAAGCGCGGACTGCGCAGGCGCTGATTCCTGCTGCCGGAATCGGCGCCTGCGCAGTCCCCGCTTTCCGGCGCCATTTTCTTGAAGACATACCTGCAGTGGAGCCGGACGATAGGCGAGTATGGTATTTTTTTTTTTTTTTTATATGGCAGCAGCATTCGGGGGCATATAATACAATGGTGGCGCAGGATGGGAGCAGCACATGACAGAACGGGCGCAGGATGGCAGCAGCACATGACAGAACGGGCGCAGGATTGCAGCAGCACATGACAGAACGGGCGCAGACATACCTGCAGTGGAGCCGGCCGATAGGTGAGTATGGTATTTTTTTTTTTTTTTATATGGCAGCAGCATTCGGGGGCATATAATACAATGGTGGCGCAGGATGGGAGCAGCACATGACAGAACGGGCGCAGGATGGCAGCAGTACATGACAGAACGGGCGCAGGATGGCCGCAGCACATGACAGAACGGGCGCAGGATGGCCGCAGCACATGACAGAACGGGCGCAGGATGGCAGCAGCACATGACAGAACGGGCGCAGGATGGCCGCAGCACATGACAGAACGGGCGCAGGATGGCAGCAGCACATGACAGAACGGGCGAAGGATGGCAGCAGCACATGACAGAACGGGCGAAGGATGGCAGCAGCACATGACAGAACGGGCGCAGGATGGCAGCAGCACATGACAGAACGGGCGCAGGATGGCAGCAGCACATGACAGAACGGGCGCAGGATGGCCGCAGCACATGTCAGAACGGGCGCAGGATGGCCGCAGCACATGACAGAACGGGCGCAGGATGGCAGCAGCACATGACAGAACGGGCGCAGGATGGCCGCAGCACATGACAGAACGGGCGCAGGATGGCAGCAGCACATGACAGAACGGCCGCAGGATGGCAGCAGCACATGACAGAACGGGCGCAGGATGGCAGCAGCACATGACAGAACGAGCGCAGGATGGCAGCAGCACATGACAGAATGGGCGCAGGATGGCAGCAGCACATGACAGAACGGGCGCAGGATGGCCGCAGCACATGACAGAACGGGCGCAGGATGGCAGCAGCACATGACAGAACGGGCGCAGGATGGCCGCAACACATGACAGAACGGGCGCAGGATGGCAGCAGCACATGACAGAACGGGCGCAGGATGGCCGCAGCACATGACAGAACGGGCGCAGGATGGCAGCAGCACATGACAGAACGGGCGAAGGATGGCAGCAGCACATGACAGAACGGGCGAAGGATGGCAGCAGCACATGACAGAACGGGCGCAGGATGGCAGCAGCACATGACAGAACGGGCGCAGGATGGCAACAGCACATGACAGAACGGGCGCAGGATGGGAGCAGCACATGACAGAACGGGCGCAGGATGGCCGCAGCACATGACAGAACGGGCGCAGGATGGCAGCAGCACATGACAGAACGGGCGCAGGATGGCAGCAGCACATGACAGAACGGGCGCAGGATGGCAGCAGCACATGACAGAACGGGCGCAGGATGGCAGCAGCACATGACAGAACGGGCGCAGGATGGCAGCAGCACATGACAGAACGGGCGCAGGATGGCAGCAGCACATGACAGAACGGGCGCAGGATGGCAACAGCACATGACAGAACGGGCGCAGGATGGGAGCAGCACATGACAGAACGGGCGCAGGATGGCCGCAGCACATGACAGAACGGGCGCAGGATGGCAGCAGCAAATGACAGAACGGGGACGCAGGATGGGAGCAGCAAATGACAGAACGGGCGCAGGATGGCAGCAGCACATGACAGAACAGGCGCAGGATGGCCACAGCACATGACAGAACGGGCGCAGGATGGCAGCAGCACATGACAGAACGGGCGCAGGATGGCAGCAGCACATGACAGAACGGGCGCAGGATGGCAGCAGCACATGACAGAACGGGCGCAGGATGGCAGCAGCACATGACAGAACGGGCGCAGGATGGCAGCAGCACATGACAGAACGGGCGCAGGATGGCAGCAGCACATGACAGAACGGGCGCAGGATGGCAGCAGCACATGACAGAACGGGCGCAGGATGGGAGCAGCAAATGACAGGATGGGAGCAGCAAATGACAGAATGGGGACGCAGGATGGGAGCAGCACATGACAGGATGGGGACGCAGGATGGGAGCAGCACATGACAGAACGGGGGCGCAGGATGGGAGCAGCACATGACAGGATGGGGGCGCAGGATGGAGCAGCACATACCAGGATGGAGACCATATACCAATATAAATGCTCGCCACCCGGGCGTAGAACGGGTTCAATAGCTAGTCATGTTATAAGCAGCAGGGCTGTCGAGTCTGTTTTGTTGGGAGTCGGTATCAAATGGACAGACTCCTTAAATACAGTATATAATACACTGGGTGAAGGATGTGATGTCATTTTTTCATAGTAAATTGGGAAAGTTATAAAATGTTATAAATTGTCCTAAACATGTCTGTTCTATTCCTGATCTAAGGTTCTCGGCTTTTAGTTAATATGAATTTGTGCTGCTCTTTAAATCAGGGCTGTGGAGTCGGTAAGCCAAACCTCCGACTCCTATACTGACTCAATTCCCATGACACCGACTCAGACTCCCTCATTCATGGCTCATATTTAAATTTAAGTGATAAATTTAATGTAGTAAAATGTTATCAGGCTTTTAATCTGTATTATGATACATTAATCAAGCCATTAAGATAGAACATAAAATATATTTATTGGAATACAACTTTAGAACAAAAAAACCTTGCATATTTACAATTTTTTATACACTCAGCAGTAAGTGGAGAAAAAAACAGTTTTCCACAAAAACGTAGTGACTAGCATTTGTGCAGTCTATGAATTTGTTCTGAGATATAGTATCGCCTCCATCAGATACCTTTATTGATTACCTCAAATCTGACCTAATTATTTTAAATCTAGAGAACAACCTCTTTACACTAACTTGGGTTGGTGGCAAAGCAGTAACCACATGGGCAACATCTCTAAAAATTTCAGGGTATAAGGAAATTGCCTTGTGCACAGTCAGTTTTGATGAACGATTGAACTCTTCTACTTCTTTGAGAGCAAGTGAAAAAAAAAAACATTTTGCTGAAATATGGTCAATCTGTTTTCTATGGGAGTGGAATCTTTTCCCCTGCAGCAATGCTTTGCCTGCTCCATGTGGTCCAAATACTTGTCGAAATCAAACTCATCTGATGAGGATGAAGGAACGGCAGCAGCAGTACTGGCAGGACCCGAGTCCTCTTGCTCTTGGCCATCCTGTAGCCCACTCATCCTAACTGCTACTTCAATCAAAGCTTCTTTTCCTTTAGTAAGCTGTTGATCATCCAGCAATATACGATGACTCGGGTTCACATAAACAGCTGCCAGAAGAATTTTATTTTCTAATAGCAGTGTCTCTGTTTCATTGAAGCAGCAATGCCATCTGAGATTAAACTTCCTCTTTCGGACAGGCAAAACAAGTTCGTTGAATCCTTTATAAAAATGCCAGAAGTTAAATCCTCAGCTTGTAACTTTTTAGTCACTGTAAATGGGTGGTGAAGCAATTCCTTCAATTCAGCCACCTGTGTCCATTGAACTTCATGTAGTGTTACCTGAGGGTTGGCCATAAGTACATGGAAGAGTTTCAGTTGAAGCAATCGCGCAATCATTAAATAGGTGCTGTCCCACCGAGTGGCTTGATCCACAACTGCTTCTTTTCCAGTACATCTAAACAAGATGGAATCAATTTTAGGGGTTTTGGCAGCAACAGCCAATTTCCTCACTTTGCTAATCAGAGTTCCAGCATGTCTCTTATTGCAAGATGCAGCGTGTGCACAACAAATCACATGTGATGAATAGGAAAGATGTGTGAGGCAGCTTCAACAAGACCATCTAATTGTAAGAAATCATTTTGCTGTTCTGTAGTAATATCTGTTTGTTCCTCCATTATGGGAACAGGACTGTGGCCTTCCATCTCCAACATACTGAATGTGAAATGTTCTTCTAGCTGCTGATTACATTCATTATTCTCATTCATCAGTTTAATTGTACTTATGTTTGAAGAATTTTCAGTTACAATAGCAAGAACCTGTTCTTTTTTTAGTTCATAATCTTGCAGAACTTTTTCCACTAAGGTCTGGAGAAACTGGCTACTGTGATGAGCTTTAGTATCTTTTACTGCCAGTGTCTTAGTAAAAAAAATTTTTGTTGTCACAAACATATTGAACTTTGATAGCAAATAGTTCACTGTGACGTGTGCAGGCATCCATTTTAAGAAATACAAAGCGTCTCTTGAGAATCTTTTTAAGATCTTCCATTTGTTTAAGGGCTTCTTCAATCACTAATTTTCTAATACTTTCTCTTTCCAGAGAAACACCAAGTTTGTGAGCCATTTCTCCATTAAGAGCTGTAAAAGCTGGGCGTGCAAATATTGATAATGGTACACAGTCCTTCACAACAAGCTCGATGAGCTATCTTTTAAACACATCTGCGGTCATTTTTACAGTAACTTTGTCACTTACAAAATATCTTGTAACTGACGTTTGAGACGCTCTTTCCTCCTCCTTTGCCTACTTTATTTCCGAATGTGAGATGTTAGAAAACATTTTTCCCTTTATAATCTATCTATAGTGTATATAAGTCATAAGAGAAGCTAATTTCTCCAAACACGAGCTAAGAGGAAAAACAAACTAAATCATTAAGCATACAGAGACAACATATACTGGACTATTGATTTATACAGTTTATTGAAAGCTTAGATATGCTTTAGGAAGTACTTACCTTACCTTCTTTAATCCTGCTTTCCTGTTCCATCCAGAAATTATGAGATTAATGCAGGCTTTCCTTCCCTGTCTGTTTATTTTCTCCTTATCAGTAGAGGAGGTGCTTCACTACTTATCATGAACATAAACTGCAGCACAGATTCATTTCAGCTAAAAGTCTAGATCAGTAACAGGACATACATTTATAGGACATTTCATAACTTTCCCAAATTCTTATGAAAAAAATATTCCCCCAAAACTGCATTGAACTACTGTACCCAATTTATTATATATTTTAGGAGTCGGAGTCAGTCCATTTTATACCGACTCCAACTCCACCAAAATTGGTTCCGACTTCATGACTTCGATTCCACAGCCCTGCTTTATGTACATGTCAGTAGTGACCAGGGCTGTGTGGTCTGAGTCAGGGAAGTTGAGGAGTTGGAGTCGGAGGTTTGGTGTCACAATCCATGTTTGGATCTGCGGCAGATCTGGTTTTCCTCTGATTAAAACCTTTCTTCCTTGTCATCAAGGGTTAATGCATTTACCATCCCCCGGTGGCCGCTGGTGTTATTGCATTAAATTGCATTGCTGCCTGTCAGCTGATGTTGGTAGTGACCACTCCCACCATCCTTCATAAGGTCACCTGGTGCATCAGCTGACTGTTGGTTATACAGGTCCTTTTGGAGACCAACCTGGGTGGAGAAAGAGATGGCCGAGTACTGTGGTTCTTCACCTGAATTCTTATCTCGTGCCTTACTCTGCTTTGCAGCAAAGAAAGCTAAGTGTGGTGTTATTGCTTCTTTGTCCCTTTGTTGTCTTTGTCTTCCCCTGTGCTGTATTAGTGCAGCGGTGGTGCTCTCACCTGCCAATTCCCAACTTAGGGATAGTGGCAGGGCAAGCAAGGGCTTAGGTATCCTTCTCAGTGACAGGTTGAAAAAACCTGAATAGGGAGACAGGGAGATCAGGGCACATCCTTAGGAGAGTGCACGTGTCCATTTCCCCATTCCCTATCGCAGGGCCCACAGTTGTTAAAGTGTCCCCGGTGTTCCCTTGTGACTCTCGATGCTTTGTGACTGACCACCCATTGGGTCGTGTCACGCTTGGAAAGTCACTTCGTGACATTTGGCTTATTGACTCCGTAGCCCTAATCAGCAGCATATCTGCAGTTTACACAGGTGATGTGCTGTCAAGAACAATGATTTATGTTCTGCCATAAACAATCCAATCACCCAATAAGTAGCATTTTGCTCGTTCGCATGCAGATTGCCAACATGTTTATATGCAAACTCTCGTTTGTGCAGCCAGTATTTAAAAATGTGCATGACACACACACACAAACACACACAGCCGCTGTGTGTTTATTCCAGCCATCTACATATATTCAAGTTAGAATAATGCAATATATATATAGATGCGCATGGAAGGGTATTGAGGCGGCTGCACTGCATTGCAGTCACAGGCATAGCTGTGGTTGCAGTGCAAAATAAAAGTGAGTGTGGACCTGGTCAAGTTATTTGGCCAAGGCAATGTTTAGAAAAACCCATCAAGGGCTTTTATTTCTGGAGCGTTCTACATGATGGCAGTGGGGTAGTTTGCTCCCTCCAGCCAGTTCTAAGCAATGGCCCATGTTCACAGATTCCATTTAAAAACCCTGCAGCGAAGGGTTGATGGTCTCAGAGTTTGTTTGCAAACTGCAGAGCAGGTGGCTCTGCATCATTCAGCTTAGGTGTACAGTCAACTCAGAGCCATATGAAGCAAATGCCTGGTGCCCCCCTCAGCGTGACAGAATAGTGCAGTCGCCTACAACAACTCGTCTCATATTCGGACTGATTTGATGTCCCGATTGCGATTCGGAGAATACTGTTTTCCATTTGTAAGTTTCCTTTGGACATTAAAGACACTTTGCTTTGAACTTTCCTGTGGTCCCTGCCTATCTGTCACACTGCACCAAACCCGCTGTACTTTAAATGGCTGGAGAATGTGGGCAGTGTGACCTGAGGCATACCCAAATCCCACTGCATGATGGTTATTAGGCCTGCAATGCTGCAGCCCAAGCCTGGGGACAAAATGGAGTAAATCCTGAAACAATTGGCCCTCAGTCAGCGGCAGCAGCAAGAGCAGCAACATCAGCACAATCAGCAGCAGTAGAAGACTAATGACTTAATTCTGTTATAGTCTGCATCTCTGCGAGAGGAGGCCCCACCAGTGACCCCAAACCATGCGGAGGCTCGGTACAAAGTCCAGTCAGCGCTGAGGAAGATGAGTCCTGAAGACGATATGGAGTATTTCCTCACTGTATCCCAGTGCAATGCATTTCTTGCCATTTTCCCAGTGGGCTGAAGTGGTGGCTCCCTTCCTGATGGGAGATGAGCAGAAGGCCTACTCTAATTCAATCGGAATGATGCCCTGGACTATGGGAAAATGAGAGGAGAGATCCTTGCCCGATTGGGGGGTAATATGTATGTATGGGTACAACGGGTGTTCCAGTGGTCTTTTGTGGGGATTTGCCCCGCCAGGTCTCAGGCATATGGCTTATTGCAGCTGGTAAAAAAATGGCTCCAGCCTGAGACCTTAACCCCTTTCCAGGTGGTAGAGAGGGTGGTGGTGATTCGGCTGGTGAGAATTCTGCCAGTCACTATTCAGCCTTGGGTGGACCAAGGGGATCCCGGCACCCTAGACGAGGTGGTCAGCCTGATTGAGTGGTATACGGCCATTCAGGTCTTTATACGGGGCTCTGCTCCACTACGGTTAACACGTTGGGAAAGATCGACAACCGTCTGCTGGGGCCAATCAGGGCCAGTCCGTATGGAGGAGGTACACCGAAGTGAAAATGACCAGTGACCTGGTTCCCCTAAATCGTCCCCAAGGTCCAGTTGTGCGGCAGCTATTAAGTGTTGGTGGTGCCAAGGGCAAGGACATGTGGCTCAAAACTGCCCCTAGACAGCTGAACTCATGGACTGCAGGTATACTCACCATATATCGATGTAGGCCCAGGCTGTTTTCACAATGGATTCATTTGCCTCAGTGGGTGAACCGCATCTGTGCCAGGTGTGCGTCCACAGACACCAGGCCAAGGTCCTCGTGAACTCGGGGAGCCTGGTGACACTTTTGCATGGGTCATTAACCTCAGGCTTAGAACCCACTGGGAAAAATTTGGGTGTTGTGTGTATACATGTTGAACTCTGAGAATACCCGACAGTGGAACACTCAATTGATGCGCCCTGCAGAGATATTAAACATGTTGTGGGGGTAGTGAAGACTCTTTCATATTGGGCTGTCCTGGGAAGGGATTTGCCCCTCTTCTGGTCTCTATGGAAAAATAAAATTACCATATTTTCTGGCGTATAAGAAGACTGGGCGTATAAGACGACCCTCAACTTTTCCATATAAAAAATGGAATTTTGGATATGCCCGCCGTATAAGACGGGGGTCATCTTATATGCCCAGTCATCTTATACGGCAGGTGGTTCCCAGGGTCTGGAGGAGAGGAGACTCTCCTTCAGGCCCTGGGATTCATATTCATGTAAAAAATAAAGAATAAAAATAAAAAAACATGGATATACTCACCCTCGGACGGGCCCTGCACCCATTTCTATGGGTGCAGAATCGCTGCGATTCTGCACAAAGAAGTAACATGCTGCGGGTTGTAAATCGCTGCGTTCCCGCGCGGTTTTTCCCGCAGCATGTGAACAGCGGTTTGCGGTTTCCATAGGGTTTACATGTTACTGTAAACGCTATGGAAACTGCTGCGGACCCGCAGCTGCAAAATCGCCGCGGTTCCGCGGTAAAAACCGCAATGTGTGAACATAGCCTCATTGTTGCCCCCTGTTTTCTTGTGGCTACTTTTTGTGCGTTGGTCTGCGCATGCGCTCTGGGCCCCGGGCGGCCATCATGGGGGCTTTGGACCTGGATGCAATTTACACCAGACGCCTTTTTTTGGCCTGTACTGGGCGTTTGTTTACATTTGCTCTATGCATAGAGCTTACCTGCTCGTTCGGAATGTTATATATCTTTTTCTATTACCTGTTTTTCGGTACCCCTGTCAACTCGGTGTCCGCTCTCGGCCCACTGCGCGTGCGCGGTGGGCCCAGGGCGGACATCTTGGGACAGGGGACCGGCACTTCATGCGCCTTACTGCGCAAGCCCTCACGTGTGGGTTCCGAGGTCGGGCGTCTCCTACCTGTGACGCGCCCACTCTGTGTGCACTGCGCGTGCGCCGTTTGGCGCCTGCGCGCTTGCGTCTGGACGGGCGATCCGGAGTGGGAGCGCTGGACTTCTCCCGTTCATTGCGCAGCCGTGGGCATTATAGGACATTTCCGGTCCTCGGATGAATGCTCATCATCCAGTCTAAGCCTGAACACCTCCTGTCTCCAGCTGAGTCTACTCTGTCTATTATCTATAAGGTATTTAACCACCATATCTAGACACTACTACCATTTCCCCTAAAGAAGCCAGTTCTCAGGCGATACGCGTTGGGCACCTGTGGCCGGTGCCACCTTTTCACCTTACCATCTTTTATTGCCCTTACCGATCATGTGGGGATGCTATCTTGGAGACCTGGTGTATTTTTGGCAGGTAGTATAGGATGCCCTATGTTTTGGCTACTTTTTAGCCACTGGGGGGACTTTCATTTTGTACTCTGAGATAGTTCTATGGGTGGCACTGTGGTTTGACCTTATTACAGGTCTGGTTTTCATTACTTGTTGCTATGTTTCTGCAAATTTTAAGTGTTTTTAACTATTTTGTGTAGTGTTCTATGTATGTGGTTCAATAAAATTGGTATACTTTGATATATACTCTTGGTGGTGATCCCTTCAGCTTGCATGCTATGCTTTTTTCTTTTGTTTATACACCATGCTGTTTTGTAGCATGCTATAGGTGATCCCTGACGGTTGTGCCTGCCTGCACATTGTTATCTATATACCCCAATGTACCGATCACAGATGGATTTGAAAAACCTCTTCTGGTTAACAGAGATTTATTAGGAAACCCCGATGTATACAGTATTGTGCACAACAAATTTTCTCTTGTTACGCTTAGGAAAAGGAAAAATTTGGGGCTAAAGCAAAATTCAATATTCAAACCAATTTTGTGTTTCAAGAGTCAAATGATGCTCCTTCCCTTACTAGCCCTGCCGTGCACCCAGTGGTTTTACATCACATATGGGGTTGTGTGTATTCAGTAGAAATTGCACAACAAATTGTAGAGTCCATTTTCTATTTTTACCCTTGTGAAAATGCAAAATTTGAGGCTAAACAAATATTTTTGTGAGAAAAGTTTACTTTTTTTTCCCTTCCACATTGCTTTAATTCTTGTGGAGCATCTAAAGGGTTAATAAACATTTGGAAGGTGGTTTTAAGCACTTTAAGGGGTGCAGTTTTTAAAAATTTTTTGTCACATAGGCAACTCAAAGGCACTTCAAATATGATATGGTCCGTAAAAAAATTGGTTCTGTAAGTTTTGCTGGAAAAATTAAAAATGGCTAGTAAACGTTTAAGCCTTCTATATTCCTAACCAAAAGAAAAAAATATGTTACAAAAAATGATGCTGATATAAAGAAGACACGTGGTAAATGTTATTTATTAACTAATTTGTGTGGGGAAACTATCTTATCTAAGGGCATAAACATTCAAAAGTAATTACATTTTTTTTTAAAATTTTCATAAATAAATGCAAATTGTATTAACCAAAATTTACCACTAACAAAGTACAATGTGTCTTGAAAAAACAGTCTGGTCAGGAAGGTAAAAACAGGCTTGGGAGTGAAGGGGTTAAAGAAGAAACAGTTTCAAATAAAAGGGAATAATTCAGAAATGAATTGGATCTGTGAGCGCTTCAGGTAGAAGAGATAACCAAAGTTGTGGTCTCTCCTAGAATTTCACAATGGGTGTCTCTAGGTGAGATATTACCGGTATGTAGGATCTCACCCAAATAGCTCACCCCTCCTTCTGATTAGGTGAGGGGAAAAAGGCTAATTATATGCAAGGACAAGGGTGAAATAGACATAATTCTAATTTATGTCATTTTCCCACAAGAACATAGTATGCCCAGACCAGGGCTAAATACGACCTGGGGGCCACATCCGGCCCTTCAGCTGTTCCTATCTGGCCAGGGAAGGGGACAGCAAAAGGGATGAAAGCAGTGTCTCATAGGTTGCATGCCACAGCCGCCCTCCCCACCTTCGTCTAATGTCTTAATTTGATCATTATCTGCATCCCCGGGAAGGAGACAACGATGAATATAATGGTGAAGGAAGGAGTATTTGGCTTCATCTTCCACAATTCTGCCAGTCCCTGCTGTTAGGCCACAGTTTGCAGAACAAAGACTGTAGTCAAGCACCACTTCGTGGTAATGGGATGAGGTGAGTTTTGTGTTTTTTAGGGGGGTATTCACTTGAAGGGGGAATATGCATAGGCATTGTTATGTGTTGGGACTGTGGGTGACATCATAATTTTTTGTGGGGCTGTGTGGGTCCATACTATGTGGGTTTTCATTCTATGTTGAAGGCTGCAGGGGGCCATACAGAGTGCATTTTGCTTGGGAGGTTATGGGGATCGTACTGTATGGGTTCTCATTCTGTGTTGGTGGCTACGGCGATAATACTATAGGGGTTCTATTTCTTTATGTTGGAGATCGTAGGGGGATAATACTGTGGAGGTCTTCATTCTATGTTGGGTGCTGTGGGATATCATACTGTACGGTGGGGGACTATAGGTGCTGTGGAAGCCATTATACAACTGTTTAGGATTCTGTGGGATCAATATAGTATGGGGAGCTGTGGGAGCCATCATATTGTACGGGGGACTTCTAAGGATCCAAATATGTGGTGGGACTGTGTGAGCATTCATACTAGGTGAGGGCCATCATCTTGTCTTATGCTTTTTATAGACTTTGGGGCTTATATTATGTATGGGGAGTGGAGGCTTCAAGTATACTATGCGGGAGCTATGAGACTAATTCTGTGTGTAGATTGTGAGAACATTGTACTGTGTTGAGGATTATGAGGGTGTCATACAACGTGTGAGACATCATACTGTTTTGGGGGGAAGATGATAGCACAAGTGCCAAACAACAGGAACAGTATGATTTACTACTTTTTATAAACATCAATAAACTATGGTTTTGATCTTCTTTATAATAAGCAATACAATTAATATTAATGAATAATTATAAGTTAATGACAATACTGAACAGAATTTCAACGTATTGGTTTGGCCCTCCACAACAGTCTCAGTCTCTCAATTGGCCTCTTAGGAAAGTTCATCGCCCACTCCGGCCTAGTGGAAAAATATGATCACCATATTTCCAAGCATACTTTCACCGTCCTACGCACACCAAACACAACTGTGAAGTATCCACAATTCAGGAGATTACATTACAATGACATAAGCGAATCTGTCCCCCGACAACAGATATATCTGTGGATGGTGTTGATGCCAGATTATTATCTGTATGGCATTTCCACTTCTGCCATGTGAGGTTTCTGGTATGGAGAGGACCAGCCTGCCTTAGGGGCAATTATCTTCACCTTTGATGTATCATTTATTTGCTGGCATGAAAGTAATTTGAATTTTTTAGAAAGTATCAGCTACTTAAGTTAATTCTGACTCACGTAGGAGATGCTGCCAGGTGTCTGGAGATATTGGATTTATTTATCTCCATAACATTAAGCAATAATTGTGCAATGTATTGCAGCACCATCAAAAACAGCAAATAAAAACTGTGCTTTTTGTATAATTGGATAATTAAGAAAAATAGACATCGATGCAGCTACATACAAACACACACATGCAGACACACACACCCGCGCACGCTATAAGAATTCAATTTGGAAACCATCACAACTGACTGAGAGGAGGACAGCAAAGTCATTGCTGTAATGCTTAGATTATCAATCATTTTGACATATTATTGGCTTTATCACTACACATACCATTAAAATGATGTCTGGCTGGGAATGTCAGAAGGCAGACATTAAACAGCAGGAATAAAAAGCAGAGCATGAACAGCTTGCTGTTGAAGCTTGCCTTACACACAGACATTAGGAAAGCAATGGAAAAGTAGAAGCAACATAATTGTTTGAGATTATGGAAAAGCTGTAGACCCAGAACCCACACAATGTACTGTACATTAGCTTTAGCTTGTGTTTTATGGTAGCTGTGAGCTCATACACGAGTTATAAGACATTTTGTAAATATAAATAAAGAACTAATATCAAGGGCTCGAAAACCAGGAATATGCCTAGTAATCAAAACGTTAAACCAGAGCAGGGTAGTTAAACTCCTTGAAGTCAGATGAAAATGCAAATAGCCAGCTGCTTTTTCACCAAACCACAAGTTAACAGTGGCCCATCATCATTAAAGCAATTTAGGAGATTTAAGAGGATCTTGGAGGGAACACATTCATAATTCATCAGTTCAGTTGTTAAACACAGCAGATGGAAGAAAGATACAGCAAGTTAAAGTGATAAAAATAGTTTAGATATAATTAACCTTTATTTATAAAGCACCACCATTTTATTTAATGTTCAATAAATGTATAAAAGTTCAACATACATGTCAGCACTTTTGAAATCCATGTGATCAGAAAACTGATTCCTTATTCTCAAAATTGAACAAATTTAGCCACTGACCAAAAGTTTGGAGCACCCCATTATTTAACCCCTTTACCCCCAAGGGTGGTTTGCACGTTAATGACCGGGCCAATTTTTACAATTCTGACCACTGTCCCTTTATGAGGTTATAACTCTGGAACGCTTCAACGGATCCCGCTGATTCTGAAGTTTTCTCGTAACATACTGTACTTCATGACAGTGGTAACATTTCTTTGATATTGTTTTTTTGTGAAAAAAAATGGAAATTTGGCGAAAATTTACCAATTTTCCAACTTTGTATTTTCATGCCCTTAAAGGGACACTGTCAATTGAATTTGATGCAAAGTTGACATATGGGAAATGTTACTATTTTGTGTTACATATCTCTGTGATTTAAAGGGACACTGTCACCTGAATTTGGAGGGAACAATCTTCAGCCATGGAGGCGGGGTTTTTGGGTGTTTGATTCACCCTTTCCTTACCCGCTGGCTGCATGTTGGCTGCAATATTGGATTGAAGTTCATTCTCTGTCCTCCGTAGTACATGCCTGCACAAGGCAATCTTGCCTTGCACAGGCGTGTCCTATGGAGGACAGAGAATGAACTTCAATCCAATATTGCAGCTAGCATGCAGCCAGCGGGTAAGGAAAGGGTGAATCAAACACCCAAAAACCCCGCCTCCATGGCTGAAGATTGTTCCCTCCAAATTCAGGTGACAGTGTCCCTTTAAATCACAGAGATATGTAACACAAAATAATAACATTTCCCATATGTCAACTTTGCATCAACACAATTTTGGAACCTTTTTTTTTTTTCTCAGGGAGTTATAAGGGTCAAAAGTTGACCAGCGATTTCTCATTTTTACAAAACCATTTTTTTTAGGGACCACATCACATTTGAAGTTACTTTGAAAGGTCAATATGATAGAAAATACCAAAAAGTTACACCATTCTAAAAACTGCACCTCTCAAGGTGCTCAAAACCACATTTAAGAAGTTTCTTAACCCTTCAGGTGATTCACAGGAATTTTTGGAATGTTTAAAAAAAATGAACATTTAACTTTATTTCACAAAAAAATTACTTCAGATCCAATTTGTTTTATTTTACCAAGGGTAACAGGAGATATTGGACCCCAAAAGTTGTTGTACAATTTGTCCTGAATACGCCAATACCCCATATGTGAGGGTAAACCACTGTTTGGGCGCATGGCAGAGCTCAGAAAGGAAGGAGCGCCATTTGACTTTTCAATGCAAAACTAGCTGGAATTGAGATAGGACGCCATGTCACATTTGGAGAGCCCCTGATGTGCCTAAACAGTGGAAACCCCCACAACTGACACCATTTTTGAATGTAGACCCCCTAAGGAACTTATCGAGATGTGTGGTGCGCACTTTAAACCCCCAAGTGCTTCACAGAAGTTTAGAATGTAGATCTTACATTATATCATTAAATGATCTTTTCTCCCCCAAAATTTTAATTTCCCAAGGGTAACAGGAGAAACTGGACCCCAAAACTTGTTTTGCAACTTGTCTTGAGCACGCTGATACCCCATATGTGGGGGTAAACCACTGTTTGGGCGCATTGCAGAGCTCGGAAGGGACGGAGCACCGTTTCACGCAGAATTGGCTGGAATTGAGATAGGACGTCATGTCGCATTTGGAAAGCCCCTGATGTGCCTAAACAGTGGAAACCCCCTAAAAGCGACCATATTTTGTAAACTATACCACCTAAGGAACTTATCTAGATGTGTGGTGTGAACTTTGAAACCCCAATTGTTTCACTAAACTTTATAATGTATAGCTGTTTAAATATAACAAAAATAATCTTTTAGCCCCCAATTTTGCATTTTCCCAAGGGTATCGGGAGAAATTGGACCCCAAAAGATGTTGTGCAATTTGTGCTGAGTACACTGATACCCCATATGTAGGGGGAACCACCGTTTGGGTGCATGGCAATGCTCGGAAGGGAAGGAGCGCCGTTTTGGAATGCAGACTTTGATGGAATGATCTGCGGGTGTCACGTTGCATTTGCAGAGCCCCTGAAGTACCTAAATAGCGGCAAACCCTCAATTCTAACTCCAACCCTAACCCCAACACACCCCTAACCCCAACATACCCTTAACCCTAATCCCAAAACTAACCATAACCCTAACCACACCCCTAACCCTGACACACTCCTAACCTAAATGTAAACATAATCCAAACCCTAACCCCAACTCTAGCCCCAACCTTAACTCTAGCCCCAACCCTAAAGGGAAAATGGAAATAAATACCTTTTATTTTATTATTTTCCTTAACTAAAGAGGTGATACATGGGGGTTTGATTTAACATTTATAGCGGGTTTTATAGCTGGTTTTTATGTTTGGCAGCAGTCACACACTAAAAGAAGCTTTTTGCGTCACCACATTTTAAGAGCTATAATTTTTCCATATTTTGGTCCAGAGTCATGTAAGGTCTTGTTTTTTTGCGGGACGAGTTGTTGTTTTTCTTGGTAACATTTTCGGGCACATTTTTTGATCGCTTTTCTTCCGATTTTTGAAAGGCAGAATGAATAAAAAACAGCAATTCATTAATTTTTTTTGGGGGGGCGTTTATACCGTTCTGCGTTTGGTAAAATTGATAAAGCAGTTTTATTCTTCGGGTCAGTATGATCACAGCGATACCTTATTTATATTTTTTTTATGTTTTGGCGCTTTTATACAATAAAAACTATTTTATATAAAAAATAATTGTTTTTGCATCGCTTTATTCTGAGACATATAACTTTTTTTTATTTCTTCCCTGCTGGCGCTGTATGGGTGCTTGTTTTTTGCGGAACAAGATGATGTTTTCAGCGGTACCATGTTTATTTATATCTGTCTTTATGATCGCGTGTTATTCCACTTTTTGTTCGGTATGATGATAAAGCATTGTTTTTTTGCCTCTTTTTTTGTTATTTATTACAGTGTTCACTTAAGGGGTTAACTACTGGGGCAGTTTTATAGGTCGGGTCATTACGGATGCGGCGATACTAAATGTGTACTTTTATTGTTTTTTTTTACGTAAAGAAATATATTTATTGGAACAAAATTTTTTTTTTTTTTTTTTTTAATTTCTTTAAGGATTTTTAAAAAATATATATTTTTACACATTAACTTTTTTTTTTTTTTTACTTTTTTTCACTTTGTCCCAGGGTGGGACATCACTGTATAAAGTAAGATCGCTGATCTGTCACTTTTTAGAGCACTGTGTCAGATCAGCGATTTGACAGGCAGTGGAGGAGGCTTGCCGACGCATGCTCTCAGCGGGCACTGAAAAGCCATCTCCCTGCAGGACCCCGTGGCCCTCAGAACTATGCGATCACATCATGTTGTTCTGAGGGTCTCAGGGAAGCACGCAGGGAGCCCCCTCCCTGCGGTATGCTTCCCTTTGCCACCGGAAAGCTGTGATCTTGTTTGATCACAGTGTTCCGGGGGTTAAACTGCCAGTAGCAGTCCGTGACCGCTCTTGGCACATAGTGCCAAATGTCAGATGTGATAATCAGCTGCCACCCGGCCGCGATCGGCGGCGCTCCTCCCGTGAGCGCGGCTGATCGCACGAGACGTACTATTCCGTCCATAGGAATTAGGGCCCGTGTCAAATGGACGGAATAGTACATCCAATGGTAGAAAGAGGTTAAAGGGAATCTGTAATTTCCAGAAATGCTATTTAGCTGCAAATATCAGCTGGTTGTGAAGGTAAATAGATTTTAAATCCTTTATTGTTGAATTACCGGAGAACGAGCTATTTTACGCCTAAAATACTCCAGTTTTTTACTTTCTGGAATCTGGTCTTTTGAGTAGTGGCTTTCTATTGTGTTAGGATTATTATGAATCTATTATCACCTTATATATTTTTTATTTAAAATTATCCTGGGTTTGTTTCATTATGGTGAAAATTAAGCAATATTCTCACTGCAGCCACTCTCTTCCAACCATTGGGGTGGTTCAGGAAGCCATTAAAGTAACCCCTCACTAAACTGTAATGTAATGTAATCACAGTCAGTCAAGGTGCAGGAAAAGTGGTTACGGCTCGCTTAGTGGTGACTGAACCATCATCTGTACTCACTGACTGGAAGTGAGCAGGCACAGGGAGTATAAAACTGCATTTTGGTGTGTAATGCCCAAATGTTGTAGTGTATGTGTATTTAAGATGAAGTAGAGCTGGAAACTACTTAAGTATATTTGCAACATGTTCACATCTCCCTTTGCAGATGATGTATGTGAGAATTCAGTACATAGAAGTGGTTTATATATGCACAAAGTGATCAGGAGGTTGTTAAGAGTTAAAGCAGCCCTACTTTCCATATATGGCCACAAGATTACATGGTTAAACCACATGACTGGGTCTTGGGCTTAGTGGTGAAGGAGACATTTTATGTACTTGAAAGTAGTCCTAGAGAAGCTAAAGGAGCAGGTAGAGGAGAAGCCTTAGCTCCTGTAAAGAGAGAAATTATTATTATTTATTTATATAGCACCATTGATTCCACGGTGCTGTACATGAGAAGGGGTTACATACAAGTTACAAATATCACATACAGTAAACAAACTAACAATGACGGACTGATACAGAGGGGCCAGGACCCTGCCCTTGCAGGCTTACATTCTACAGGAAATCACAGCCTCATCTTCAGATAGCTGTTTGATAAGGACTGTGCATATCAGTAGAAATTGAAGCTCATAAATCACTGCATCTATATACAGTCATGGCCAAAAGTATTGACACCCCTGCAATTCTGTCAGATAATACTCATTTTCTTCCTGAAAATGATTGCAAACACAACTTATTTGGTATTATTATCTTCATTTAATTTGTCTTAAATGAAAAAACACAAAACAGAATGAAGCAAAAAGCAAAACATTGATCATTTCACACAAAACTCCAAAAATGGGCCAGACAAAAGTATTGGCACCCTCAGCCTAATACTTGGTTGCACAACCTTTAGCCAAAATAACTGCGACCAACCACTTCCGGTAACAACCAATGAGTTTCTTACAATGCTCTGCTGGAATTTTAGACCATTCTTCTTTGGCAAACTGCTCCAGGTCCCTGATATTTGAAGGGTGCCTTCTCCAAACTGCCATTTTTAGATCTCTCCACAGGTGTTCTATGGGATTCAGGTCTGGACTCATTGCTGGCCACCTTAGAAGTCTCCAGTGCTTTCTCTCAAACCATTTTCTAGTGCTTTTTGAAGTGTGTTTTGGGTCATTGTCCTGCTGGAAGACCCATGACCTCTGAGGGAGACCTAGCTTTCTCACACTGGTCCCTACATTATGCTGCAAAATTTGTTGGTAGTCTTCAGACTTTATATTGCCATGCACACGGTCAAGCAGTCCGGTGCCAGAGGCAGCAAAGCAACCCCAAAATATCAGGGAACCTCCGCCATGTTTGACTGTAGGGACCGTGTTCTTTTCTTTGAATGCCTATTTTTTTCTCCTGTAAACTCTATGTTGATGCCTTTGCCCAAAAAGCTCTACTTTTGTCTCATCTGACCAGAGAACATTCTTCCAAAACGTTTTAGGCTTTTTCAGGTAAGTTTTGGCAAACTCTAGCCTGGCTTTTTTATGTCTCGGGGTACGAAGTGGGGTCTTCCTGGGTCTCCTACCATACAGTCCCTTTTCAATAAGGTGCCGACGGATAGTACGGGTTGACACTTTGTACCCTCGGACTGCAGGGCAGCTTGAACTTGTTTGGATGTTAGTCAAGGTTCTTTATTCAACATCCGCACAATCTTGCGTTGAAATGTCTTGTCAATTTTTCTTTTCTGTCAACATCTAGGGACATTAGCCACAGTGCCATGGGTTTAAACTTCTTGATGACACTGTGCACGGTAGACACAGGAACATTCAGGTCTTTGGAGATGGACTTGTAGCCTTGAGATTGCTCATGCTTCCTCACAATTTGGTTTCTCAAGTCCTCAGACAGTTCTTTGGTCTTCTTTCTTTTCTCCATGCTCAATGTGGTACACACAAGGACACAGGACAGAGGTTGAGTCAACTTTAATCCATGTCAACTGGCTGCAAGTGTGATATAGCTATTGCCAACACCTGTTAGGTGCCACAGGTAAGTTACAGGTGCTGTTAATTACACAAATTAGAGAAGCATCACATGATTTTTTGAACAGTGTCAATACTTTTGTCCACACCCTTTTTTATGTTTGGTGTGGAATTGTATCCAATTTGGCTTTAGGACAATTCTTTTTGTGTTTTTTTCATTTAAAATAAATTAAATGAAGATAATAATACCAAATAATTTGTGTTTGCAATCATTTTCAGGAAGAAAGTGAGTATTATCTGACAGAATTGCAGGGGTGTCAATACTTTTGGCCATGACTGTATATAATCATCTAAGGGGCACTTCCATCTGTTTGTCTGTCTGTCACGGAAATCCCGTGCTGATGATTGGACGCGGGCGGGCACAGTCCGGCCGCGAATTCAACCCTTCTTACTCTCTGTCAGTGCCCCCTCCAGTCAGCGCTCACACAGGGTTAGTAGCTGTGTTACACCGTTATGCCGAGGTGTAACGCAGTCCGTTAACGCTATTAACCCTATGTGACCAACTTTTTACTATTGCCTATGCAGCATCAATAGTAAAAAGATCTAATGTTAAAAATAGTAAAAAAAAATTAAAAATCATTATATACTCACGTTCCGGTGCCTTTCCCGCTCCTTGCGACACTCCAGGCCATGCATTGCGGTCTCAAGAGATGATGACGTAGCGGTCTCACGAGACTGCTACGTCATTATCTCGCGAGGCCACAATGCATTCTTGGGACCGGAGTGTCGTGAGGAGCATCGCTAAATGCCTCGCCTGGATCCGGAGTCCGCAGCAAGGTGAGTATATAACTTTTTATTTTAATTCTTTTTTTTAACAGGGATATGGTGCCCACATTGCTATATACTATGTGGGCTGCATTATATACTACGTGAGCTGTGTTATATACTGCGTGGGCTGTGTTATATACTATGTCTCTGTGCTATATACTACGTGGGCTGTGCTATATACTACAGCGCTGTGCTATATACTACATGGGCTGTGTTATATACTGCGTGAGCTGTATTATATACTGTGTCTCTGTGCTATATACTACATGGGCTGTGCAATATATTACGTGGATGGGCAATATACTACATGAGCTGTGCTATATACTACTTAGCTGTGCAATATATTACGTGGCTGGGCAATATACTACGTGGCTGTGTAATATACTGCATGGGCTGTGCTATATACTACGTGAGCTGTGCTATATACTACACAGCTGTGCAATATATTATGTGGCTGTGCAATATACTACGTGGCTGTGTTATATACTGTGTGAGCTGTGTTATATATTACGTGGGCTGTGCTATATATTACGAAGCTGTGCAATATACATGGCTGGGCAATATACTACGTGGCTGTGTTATATACTATGTGGCTGTGCTATATACTACATGTGTTTTATACTGTGTTTGTGCTATATATTATGTGGCTCTGCTATATACTACGTAGCTGTGCAATATTTTACGTGGCTGGGCAATTTACTACGTGGCTGTTATATACTGCGTGAGCTGTGCTATATACTACGTGGGCTGTGCTATATACTACGTGGGCTGTGCTATATACTACATGGCTGTGCTATATACTATGTGGCTGTGCTATATGCTACTTGGGCTGTGCTATATGCTATGTGGGCTGTGTTATATACTACGTGGTCTGTGCTATATGCTATGTGGGCTGTGTTATATGCTTCGTAGGCTGTGTTATATGCTACTTGCCTGTGGTATATTTCTCTGCTGTATCTGTGCATCATGAATCGTGGTATGTGTTAAAGAGGGGGGCCCAGTGAGACTCTTTTGCCTGGGGCCCTCAAAAACTTGGAGCTGGCCCTGGCTTCACTGATTGATTGTTCGCGGCCGGCCGGACGTGACCAGCGACAGGCGCAGTCTGGCCGCGAATTGGCGTGGAATTTCAACCACGCTTCGCTAATTGGTCGCTGCCGAATCCTGTGTATAAATTGCATTATTCTGAAAACTTCAGAAATAAACTACATACATATTCTAAGAAAAATGACATACAAAAGGATACATAATCTAGAATACCCGATGCGTTAGAATCGGGCCACCATCTAGTCATTTATATATCTGAATTACTATACTGAGAAGTAACTGATTGCTGATAGGAATTTAATCTCTGTTCAAATCATCGCATATCTGGATGTACCTGTGTATTTGTGTAACAAGTAAAAGTTATCTACAGCCCCTTTTAGCCTCACTGTTTTCTGGACTTTTTGGAGTGCACCACGTTACGTCACACTACTAGGACGCAAAGATTAAGTAAGTGCACTCTGGCATCACAAACTTTCTTGTATTTTCTTTGTTACTGCTATGGCAGAGGGGTAACTTACGCACACCACATGACATGATTCTGGCATCCACAAACAGGATCTAACTAAAAAAATAAAAAGGTGTGCAATGTATCCCAGCCCATTGAGCAGAGCTTGATTATTGAACTGTAAATGTGTTTATGGCAGCAGTGAGGACAAGCACAGCACCAGAAGTAAGCCCTACCTTCTTCATCATGCCCCAGCCAACTGCAGAAGAGAGTGCCTAAGAAGATGAAATCCCACCACTTTTCCAGCCACTTGCAAAATGGATTTGCACAAAGCAAGTGAAACAGTTATCCACAGCTATAGGATTGCAGTGAATCATTCAGCAGAAAAGAATGTGGTCATAGCCACAATGCAAGAGACAGCACCCCCAAAAGAGGGTAAAGTATGTGCACATGTTGCAGATTTTGCTGCGGGTCCGCAGAGGTTTCCCATGCGTTTGCAGTATAATGTAAACCTATGGGAAACGAAATCCGCAGTGTACATGCTGTGGAAAAAAACGCGTGGAAACGCAGCAGTTTACTTCCGCAGCATGTCAATTCTTTGTGCGGATTCCGCTGCGGGTTTACACCTGCTGCAATAGAAAACTGCAGGTGTAAAGCCGCAGCGGAATCCGCAATAGAAACCGCGATAAATCCGCAGGAAAAACCGCAGCGGTTTTGCACTGAGGATTTATCAAATCCGCTGTGGAAAAATCCGCAGCACTCACAGATACGTGTGCACATACCCTAAGCAAACTTTATCAGAACCTGATTATAATAGCCTGTACAAAATGTCTGAAGATGAAGAGTGTGACTTACTCAGCAGTTGTGGAACTTCTAGCATGGCCCACACAATGCCTCTAACTATGCTGTATTATTTTGGAGTACCATGGCTCCCAAGCTATAAAGGGTATGCACATTACCTAAGAAACTTCATAGATAAGAGGCAGGCTATGTTTAGACTTTATCCAGTGTCTACAGAGCAAAAGATGGAAATAATAATTGAGCAATTGCATGGAGCAGCTCTAAGGGAGGTGAAGTCCTGGCCCAATACTGAAAAAAGAACTGTTAAACAAATCTTTGAGAGGCTGAGTGCCACCTTTGATACAGAACAGTCCCAGAATTAAAAATATGGTTCTTTGGTAGAAAACATCAGTTTGATGAATCGCTCAGAGATTTTGCTCTTAGCTAGAAAGAGGCACTGAATGCTATCCGTTAGGTGGATCTTCATGAAGTATTGAATGCAGATACTGCCCTAAGGAACCAGTTTGTAGAAAGGGCAAGGACAAAATCTATCAAGACTCAACTGAGAACACAGTCTCTACAGAACCCAGACAGCTCATTCCAATTCTTTAAGCAGATGTCCATTAGAGTTCTGGGAGCGGAAGAAGGTTCCAGCCAAGTTCCGCTTGCAGTAGCCCTTGTGGCCAGCCTAAGAGTCAAAAGTATGTTTTCCCTTAACCAGGAATACTGTCATCAACTGGCCTCAAAGAGACTTACCAACTGTACTCAAGTTCAAGCCCATGAGCAGGTGATCTGCGGGAGCAAATTTCAGAATTAACCAAGAAACTGACAGTATTGTGTGAGAAGCTACAGGATTTAATAAAGCAGCAGCAGCAGAATTGCCAAAATGAAGGTTCCTAGTCCCAGAGAAACAGATGGTGTTATGACTCCAGAGGCAGTGGCTAAGGGTATGTTTCCACGTTCAGGATTACATCAGGATTTGATCAGGATTTGACGCAGGTAAAATCTACACCAAATCTACACCTGATGTCACTGGCAGGTCACCTGCGTTTTTCATGCGCTTGTTGACGCGTTTTTGATGCGTTTTTCATGCGGATTTGTGTGTGTTTTTGTAAGCTCAATAAAGATATACAAAAAAAGAATTGTGATGTCATTTCTTGTCCAACTTCTTCATTTACATACTCCACTGAAGAATATACACATACAGATAGATAGATAGATAGATAGATATGTTAGATGGATACAATAGATAGATAGATATGATACATGTCTATCGTATCTATTTATCTATCATATCTATCTATGGATCTATCTATCGTATTTATCTATGGCATTTATCTATCAATATATTTATCTATTATCTACCGATATATCTATCCATAAATATATCTATATATAGATATATTGATAGATAGATAGATAATAGATAAATAGATAATAGATAAATACGATAGATGGATACGATAGATACGATAGATATCTATCATATCTATGTATTGTATCCATCTATAGTATCTATCTATTGTATCCATCTATCGTATCTATCTATAAATATATCTATCTATCGATAGATATATCGATAGATAGATATATCGATAGATCATAGATAAACAGATAATAGATAGATACGATAGATAGATAATAGATAAACAGATGATTGATAGATACGATAGATAGATGGATACGATAGATAGATGCGATAGATGGATCACACAAGCGAGAAACTCGGACGAGTCTCGCATCTTAATACCCAGCACTGCCGCCGGCACTCAGGAGCGGAGCGTTCAGCTGCATTTATTTCTATGCAGCTGCACGCTCCACTCCCGAGTGCCGACACCAGTGTCGGGTATTAAGATGCGAGACTCGTCTGAGTTTCTCGCATGTGTGATCTCGGCCTTAAATAAAGACACACACACGAAATCTGCATTAGGCCGGGGTCACACTCGCGAGAAACTCACACAAGTCTCTCGCTTCCATATCCGGCACTGCCACCGGCACTCAGGAGCGGAGCATGTATTTCTATGCAGCTGAACACTCTGGTCCCGAGTGCCCATGGCAGTGCCAGGTATTGACGCCGGAACGCAATATGTTTAAAGTTGAAAAAAAAATGGCGTGGGCTCCCACGCAATTTTCTGCACCAGAGAGGGAAAGCCAGCGCCTGGGGGACTGATATTTGTAGCCTGGGAAGGGGTTAATACCCATGGCCCCTCCCAGGCTATGAATATCAGCCCGCAGCTGTCTGTGTAGCCCTTACTGGCTATTAAAATAGGGGGACCCAAAAAAAAAAATTATGTGGGGTCCCCTATATTTTATAGCCACAAAGGCTACGCAGACAGCTGCGGGCTGATATTCATAGCCTAGAGAGGGGCCATGGATATTGCTCCCCCAGCCCGCAGCCGCCCCAGAAATGGCACATCTATTAGATGTGCCAATTCCGGCACTTAGCCCCTCTCTTCCCACTCCCCTGTAGCGGAGGGATATGGGATTATAAGGGGTTAATGTCAACTTGCTAATATAAGGTGACTTTAAGCCCGGTTAATAATGGAGAGGCGTCAATAAGACGCCTATCCATTACTAATCCTATTGTAGTGAAAGTGTAAAAAAAAAATAAAGACACAGCCAGAAAAAAGTATTTTATTATT